>NW_015112748.1:146487-149058 GCF_001443285.1 Poecilia latipinna
GGACATTTCTCTGGATATTCCTAAGAGTGTAAATATTTGAGGGGAAAAAAATCTGTTAAAATACATCATAAAAAGCCAGGAGATTAATATAATATTCACTGCAGTTATGTGTAAGTAAACTGACTGAAGCTGTAGGTCTGTCACCATACTTGACGAAATATTTATATAAATGTCTTCACTTAGCAGAAGCTGAATGACAAAATAGATCAAAATAATTAATTTTCCCAGACTTTGTTTTTCTTTTCTAAACATAATAAATTGCAGTCTGAAGAAGCTCAATATTTGTGGAATTATTTCCTGCTTGGGGGTCGGGGGGGGGGGGGCACATATTTAAATGATGATATTGCATTCCATGGAATCCATATTTACATTCTGGAAAGCAAGAACTGATGGATTCCCATTTGTGCTTCCATCTGTCACTTCCTCCTCACTCCGACAGTCTGTGCTTTTCCCTGGTGTGGCGCTTTTTTAGACAAACATTCCTACATTATCCTGAAATCCTGTCCACTTGTTCTTTGTCCTGAGGCTGATGTCAGTCTGTCTGTAGTCTGGGTGAGTGTTTTCCACTGAAGGCCTGCTGTGCTCTTGGATCATGCAACCATTAAATCATTCATGATCCTGCTCAGATGGTGAAACTACCCGCTGTGTCTGCCAAAGAGAAGTCAGCGCCGACGGGAGGGGCCGCGGGGAAACTTTACACGTTTAAGACCTGAAGAATGTGAACATTAAACCCGGGATTTTATGTGTTGTAATCAATCGTTGAAGACGCGACGGGATGAAAGGAAATGTCAAATACTCCAGCTGGAGCAGAGAAAGCCCCGGAGTTTCTGCGGAGCTGGAAACCATCGGGCTGTGCTCTGGAGGTGTCGAACCGGGAGGCGCGCACGGCACGCCGGCCACGGGGCTCCGGATGCGCTTCATCAGCGCTGACAGACAGACGGCCGGGGTGAGAGAGACAGCCCGGTGTCTGCTGAGTGGAGACCGCAGCTGAATCAAGCTGCTGAGCAAAGCTCCAATTATATCCAGTAGGGTCTCCAAAATAAAAGCAGGAAACTTGGATGAATTTGTGAATTTGGTGTTAATTTAAGCTTTAAAAAGCTAAAGGCCTAATAACATTTAATTATGTTTATATATTGAATTGCTTTTGTTAATATTAAAGCGTAATGAACAACAGAGTGCTGCCATTTTTAATGCATTGTTTCCAAAGAAATATATGTCACATGTAAAATGTTTTATTTTTCATTGTTTTGTGTGTGGTTGTAGATAACCAATACATAAACATCTAAAAAATAAACATCGCAAACTCACCTCTCAGCACAAAATGTTTTTGGATATATCGAATGACTTATATCATTTTGCATGCCTAAAGTGTAACACATACTGTCAACATGCGAAATGTAGGTATATCGAAAATATTACAAAGCAGTGACATTACATGTTTGAAGCAAAACGTTCTGTATTCCAAATTGGAAAAATATGCAACATTTATTTATTTTTTTTAACTCATGATGCCTCCCAGGGCATGCTGCCTTTGGCAGAGAGCCATATCTCCCCCACTGATTATAGATCATTTGTTTCATATTTAGCTAGTCAACTTTAGGAGTGGTCCCCCCAGGAAGGTGGAGGTGGTGGGGAGTATGGGAGGGGGTATAGACACGCCTGGAAAAATCCTGTGTACCCCAAATATGATCTTGAGTTCATCTTCTTCAATCAAGACCTAAATATGAAACACAATAAATAAATATAAAAGATTAAATTTAAAGAAATCCAAAAATATGTGTGTGTGTGTATATATATATATATATATATATATATATATATATATATATATATATATATATATATATATATTTTTTTTTTATTATTTTTGCCACCCCAAAAGTTTTTGCTGAAGAAATGAAATAAAAGAAACAAAAAAGAAATCGATAAAGCTTTTATTCTAACAGCGCTGACCGGATGTCGCCGCTGTTGTCTCCCTGAATAGACGTCCAGCAGAGAGGCGGGGGATTGCGAACCGCGCGGCTGACTGGAGGGCTGCTGCTGCGGGCTCTGTCGGGGTAACACACGCTAGGTAACAGGGCTCCGGAAAACTTCTCCTGCTCTCCTTCAGCGGTGGCTAACGGAGCACAAAGGCCGACACCACAGCAGCTCGTTCCGGAGGGGGTGAGTGCGGTTCGGTTCGGTTCGGTTCTACGTGACGTTCTGGCCCGGTGAGAGGCTATTGGCTTCTGTTGCAGAGCTGGGGGCTCCCAGTGAACCTGCAGTGCTTTTTGTCCGCAGCGCAGCAACACTGTGGAAATATTCAGGGCATTATCCTTCTGACGAGGGAGCGGTTCGGCTAGCGTCACTTTTCTAACGGTAAAAGTTGTGCCAGGTGGTGTAATTAAGCATAGCAGGTGATGGCTGCATCCTTCTGTTTTGGCACACACGTCCCTAATTGTCGGGCTCGTTTCCTCCCGCTGGTTCAGGTGGTGTTGGTGGTGGTGGGGATAGCGGGGGTCTCTGTCCCGGTTCCTGGGAAGCTGTGGTGATGGTGACTGGGGATTCTTTGTTGTCAACGCACAAGGATTA
>NW_015112748.1:153478-181242 GCF_001443285.1 Poecilia latipinna
TGACAGGTGTTATGTCATGTTTATGACAGTGTCATGTCAGTCTTATTCAACCCCCTTCAAATAAAGTGTTACTGGTATCGCTATCAGCCCAAACTTTTGTATTGGTGCATCCCAGTTCCTGTGGTTTAATGTCCTATTTAATGAGATACCAGAGAAAGTTTCTAAAAGCTCAAAGCATAGAGTTACCCAGTACTGCCCCTGCCCCACCTGTTACCTTATACTGGCTTTGTGCTGGTCGCAAGGAGACTACACTTATAAAAATCAGAATACCAGCAAATAGAAATAGTTATTATGATAACTAATTCTTAGGGGTGCAGCACCTGTACATCAGCCGGCCAATAAATCGGCACTGATTTCCAATAAGCCATATGTTTAGCTCATGATCCTCTTTTTTGGTTGTTTGTAATGCATTAATTTGGTGGAGAGAAACTGTTGTAATTTTTCTCCAGGTTCTGTGCGAATCTCATACCGATCCAGGCAAACTGTTGGGTGTCTGTACTGTGTCTTTGCAGTGGCGTTTTGACCTCTACATTACTGTAGTACAGGTTAAAGTTGATGAAAAAATAATGTGGGGAAAAGTGAGATTTCCAGCTGCTTCCTTTCATTACTGCTACGTGGTTTGTGTACCGCTGTTGCTGGTCTGCAGATGAGGACCATTATCGCTACGACAACGATATTTCTGCCTCCTCCCCCTACATTGGGTTAGATTTTTTTCAGTGTATCCAGACCTGTCACGATGACAAACTGTCCAGGAAGTTATTACGATAAACGATAATATTGTTGTTTTGAGACTGTTTCCAAGTTATACAGCAAGAACACCTTACACTAGGCTCAATAAACTTTAAATTCTAATGGACATTTAACACTGGAGCAGGCAGACATTTTTAAGATCCAAAATAAATAAATAAATACAAAACAACTTCTGTCATCCAGTTTTTGGTAGAAAGAGAGAGAAGAGAAAAACAGTAACCTTATTGAGCTCGTTTCAATTTATCATGCTGTCTGTTGACTTATTGCTCATTGGGACAGCCTTAAGTGTATCACGTTTTAGCTGCAGCTGATTGAGCAGCTAATCAGTTGCTTAATCAGATTTCCAGAATGTCGTTCTGGAAGTCTGCAGGTTTCAGAACCGCAGCGGGTTTCCTGGATGTTAACATCTGAACAGGCAGACTCGCCCGTTGCACAACATGCTTTCAAATCTCCACTGATCAACAAGTTGGCTGGCACGCCGCCGGGCGACTTTCACCGCTGTGTTGACACCACACAGCGCCGGGAATCTGTTTCTGCTGGAAGTTTACTCACCCAGGACGTCTGGCAGAGCGCTCAGACCGCAGAGCAGCTGGAAGGACCAACTGAGCTGTCAGGGTTTTTTTTTTTTTTTTTTTTTTTTTTTTTTTTTGCAGTAGTGTGTATGTGTGTGTGGTGAAACAGTAGTGAGTCGCTGTAGTGGGATTGGTGGCCCCTGCCAAGGTGGGAAACGTCATGCTTGAACGTGAGCCAGTTTTGGTTCCTGAGCTTTCTCTGGGTTTCATTTCCCACCGTCGGTCCTGAGCTCCAGGGTCCAGCTCACCACCGGTGGGTTGGGTTCATTCATGGTGGCGCTGCTGGCTGGACGCCTCTGATATTTCAGTTTACATGTTTATCTAAAGGTAGTGGTGTCCAGACTTTTTGAGGTCACAAATTGTTTTACAATGTTTTAAAGAAAAAAATGCAAAAAAAATAAAATAAAAAAATAAAATTTCATATTTACCAGCTAAATAAACAATAAACTCAGCACAGAATGTTTTCATACAATAAGCAAAGATTTCTGTGGACCAGTGATCCGTAAATCATTGTGGATTTTAAATAAAAAAGGTCCTTGCAGATTTTTTTATTTAAAAAAAACAAAACAAAACACAACAGCAGACTGCGGCTTTTAGTTTTTTTTTGTGTCTTTTCGGCAACAAGAACAGGATATGGCTCACTCTTTATTTATTAAAGGATGGAAATTTTAAGCACAAGTAGTGCTTGCTAAATGAAAGCAAGGGTCTAAATGAAGTTCAGAGTGTTGCCTTGATGCTTTCACAGATTTTTAAGAAATCTTTTAATCACTGTGGCAACCATTCGGCTTTTCAAAACACCTGGGTGGACCTGGCTCTGCCTCTAAGAAGCAGCTCCTCCTCTGAGCTGCAGGTTCCAAGCTTCAGAGCTTCCACTCTACGCAACTCCTCAACTCAGCTCCTTCAACTAGCCAGCAGCATTTAGCAAATGCCTGGTGAAACTGTGCATCTGTGAGCTCATTATAGGAGCTACTTCTCAGTGAAACTTGGTAAAAACATCGTTAAAGGGTTAATATAGGAGCCATGTTGTGATGACTTCCTGAAGGGGGATTTTCACAAAAGAACAGGAGCTTCTTACAGAGATCCAGTTTCAAGGCGCTAAATTCCAAAGTCAAATTTATTAAAAGTCATATCTAATACATACAGCAATTTTATAACAACTGAAATTAATATAGTTACTTGATTGTGCCTTAAAATGGCACCATTTGCCTGGAAAACATAATACTGGCCCTAAATGCTGGATGGAAGTGACCTTTACCCCTTGGTGTGGACATCTCTCCTGAGCTGTAAATCTACTCAGGGTGTGGGGCTGTCACTCCGTCCTCCTTCCTCTTATAGATTCAGCAGCAGGTTCTCACGCCTCACTAAAAGCACCTGCTCTCCAGCAGCAGTGCTGCGGCTGCTATTTCTGGGAGGATGAGAGGGAATTCGTAAAGAGGGGGGATCCACCGCTCGACACCCTTTGTATTTATTTAGGCTAGCAGACGAAGGGATACTCTCTGACAGGGGGATCGATGACGGGCCCCGTCCCAAAGCAAACCCCGGAGGAACGAAGAAGGGCCCCAGCTGCCTCTGCCACCTGACTAACACTCTGACTGTAATACAACAGGACGGTTTTAAAGGCTCCTGACTGAGTCTGCACTGTGAGTAACGATGTCACCGCTCAGATCTGGGATGGAATAAGAAGACCAGTGTTTTTATTGGAGGACTGCATGCAGGATTGGTTGTGTGAGGTCTTCTTATCATCACCGTTAGCGCTGCAGACCAGGCTCCTTCGTGGTCATATGGGTAACCATAGCAATCAGAGTCCAGTGGTTTATGAGGATCAGGAGGAGTCACCCTGCAGCGCTCTTTATTGACTCACCATTCATGCACGGCAGGCCATCGTATCATAGTGTCAGTGTGCTGCAGCAGCAGCACTTTGTGGTTGTGGTATTAAGGGTGACTAATAAGCCGGGGAGTAGAAACCAAGACCCCAGAGGTTTGTGGTTGGTGGTGAGGAAAGAGATGGAGGAGTTACCGCAATGATGAAAAGTAATCCTAGGAGTTGATGTATAAAGACTAACAATGTGTAGTTCTGGTAAATAAGGCCTTAGTGGAGCAGGAGAACAAGTTCATTACCTTAAACGTTATTTCATAACAGCTGGCATAAAGAGCACTAGTTGCATCCAGGTGCTAAATGGTTAAATTAGCTCGTCAACAGGAAATGAAGCCACTTCCAAAGAGTAAGAAACTTTCACTGCTCTGGTGCAGCAAACAATGCAAAGGTGGTCAGACATCAGGAATGACCTTTTTAGAAGTAATATCTGGTTATCAAATAAAGAAAAGATGAAGTTAAAATGCCATAAACTTAATCTGGAGTTCAGCTCCTGTGATGTTTGGAGACAAACCACCACCAGCTCCGTTCTAGATGTGCCAATTTTGATTTTTGTTTTTCTGTCTGAAAAGTCAGTAAATATAGCGTGAACGTTGGTAAATTGTTAACAGTGGGGTGATCATTGTTAACCGCACATGTGCACATCAATGAAAAAGATCGGTTTGTATTGCAGGTATCGACCAGTCTCCCAAAATTAAGAAACTCTGTGACGTCGTTTTGATCCACCCTTACATGTGACGCATTAAATGATCAAGTTTAGCCTAGTAAATTTCTAAAAGGACCAAAGCAGTTGGGCTTATTTTGAGAGGTGATTTCTATTGGTCAGACAGAATTTAAGTGTCGGTGTGACAACTGACATTTAACACAAGAGGTTATTTTTATTTAATGTTAGCGATTCAGGGATCCACTTTTTTCACATCTAGTACCGATACAGATATCAGAGGCTTAGTTTAAAAAAGAAACGCAAATGTTCTGAATTACAACTCTGCACCAGTACAGAAACACACCAACAGCTTCACAAGCTAGTCAAACATGTAAAAACAAAACAACTTTCATTTATTCAGTCGGTGCCACTGGGAATATAACAGCCAATGTAAAATAAATAATAACCTGAAACTGACAATAAACTGGAACAAACTTTCTTTCAAATGATTCAGAAAGTCCAATTAGTAATTCTAAATGTAATGTAAAATAAATAATAAAGCATGACGTCGCTCAGAATTAAACTGATCAGATCTGCTCTTATGGATTGGGAACATTGACACCTGATGTAGAATTTCTTTTTTCAATATCGGGAACGGTGCAGATATTAATATTGGATTGGTGCGTGTCTACTTAATATGAAACACGTGACTGACGGGGCTCAGTGTAGTTTTCATATTTACCATTCTGGAAACGATGGAAAATGTAGTCCATTTTTACAATAACTGCATGGTTGTCCTTTCAATTCTGTGTCGTGATATCCCGCTGAGACATAACCTCCACTTCCTGTCTGGTCTTGTCTCCTGCAGTGTTCAGTGAAACATGAGGAGCCGGCCGGGCCGCTGAGCAGCTGAGGGTTGGAGTCGAAGTGCGTGCTCCAGCAGACATGGCGGACAGAGAGGGGCTTCCCATCGCCCCGGGCCAGGTCTACGTCGAGGTGGAGTATGACTATGAGTACAAGGCCAAGGACAAGATGGTGGCCATCCGCCAGGGAGAATGTTACATGTTGGTGAAGAAGACCAACGAGGACTGGTGGCAGGTGAGGAAGGAGGAAGGTGCAAAAGCCTTCTATGTTCCGGCGCAGTACGTCAGGGAGGTGCGACGGGCGCTGATGCCGCCGCAGAAGCCCGCCCTGAGGGCCAAGCCCACCGTTCTGGACATTTGTAGGGAATCCAACGAGAACCTCAACAGGCCTCAGCCGGAAATGTCCAGCTTCGGTCGCCCGTCTCCCTCCTCCACCCCGTCGCCGTCCTCAGACCGTGTCACGCCACCCGTTCTCCCCAAGGACGCCAACCAGAACCTGGGGAGTCCACACCACTGCAAGCTGGTGGCAGAGCTGGTTCTTCTCCACAACAACAACAACCACCACAGCAACAACTCGTCGTTGCCACGGACACGGGCCGACTCGCCTCCACTCAAAGCGGGAAACGGCATCAGCAAAAGTCTGGACAGCGACAAGAGCTCGGCTGCGAGCGAGGCGCCGGGAGAAGGGTCCGTCAAACAGCGCAACGACTCGGAGTCTGGAGACGAGCTGAGCAGCAGCTCAACAGAACACATGCAGGTAGGAAACAGCTGTGAATGCTTATCTCTGGGTTTGTTTGGTGGTTTTAGGGAAATAATCCAGAGAATTATACTTGTCTCAAACGTCAAATTGGCACTAAACACCTCGTTGTAGCACAGCGCCGTCTCTGCTGGCTCTCACACAGACACTGCTAAGGTTTTTGAGATCCCATCACATCTTCTTCCATTTTATCCAGTTTATTTCTTCTCTTTCTCCTCGTTATCTCAGCTAGCAGCTCTTGTCCCAGTGAGATTCGGCCCTTTCAGTTGAGATTCCAGATGGTTTCCTCACATTCTTCTGCGAAATTATACTCCTTCTTTACCCCTTTCACCACTTGACTACAAAACAGTCAGTCCATGGCTAAACAGAAATGAAGTAAAAATACCAGGAAGGTAATGATTTAAATGATCTTGTTGGCTGTGAGGCATCGTTGGTCTGGCTCCTGAAAAAACGTGTTTTCTGATGGAGGACAGCTTTGAACACGAAACCTAAATGTGCTGTTCTCTTCTCATTAGGAATGAGAAGATCCTTTAATCATGTCTTTGCATTTGATCTAAGCTATTCCATTGTATCTCTGGCTGTTTGATTGATGTTGTCCTGTCTTTTCCAGCATTTGACCAGTTTTCTTACTGAATTGCCATGTATTAGGCTCCAAAATTCAACTTTTGCCTCTCTGAGGACAAACATGTTTCATGGTGTGGGTGGTGTTTTCAGGATAATGTAGTGTCCATTTTCTGCTAATCATAGAGTTCTGCATTACAGTTGTCTTCACTTCTGACCCTCTCAGGGTAAAGGATGCTAAATACAAATGCATGGCACCTTTCTCAGATTTTAATTTATTTTCTAAAAAAAAAAAAAAAAAGTATATTATTTTACTTAAATCAGGCTCATTTTCCTTAATTTTGGGAGATCTTCAATCAGCGGATACTCACATGAGAAACCAATCTTATACACTAATCTTATCTACCGCCTCAAAAGTTAGAAAGTCAGTCACTGCCCCCGACTGTCGCTATGCTTATTGACTTTTCAAACTGTATAAACCAGAATCATCCCCAGTTTTCAACACTAAAATCCAAGTAAAATACAGATATGAGATGTGAATACCTCTGCAATGCACGGTAATAAAATAAAAGGTCAAACTCAGCTGATGGTGAGTTGTGTTGCTGTTCCACTGTTGGTACATGGGTGATGGTGTCACCACAGCCATGGCTGGTGCTTGAAGACAGAGATTCTGTGCAAGGTGTCTGCAGGAACTGAGACTTTCTAATTCTCTTCCAGTGAAAGTGTTGAACTAAATCAGGTCCCCTCATTCCTCTATGGTTTCCTTCTCATCTCTCCGAGTCTGGAGAACGGTGAGAGGGTCGGCAGGAGCTGTGGTTGGTCCCCCTTCGTCTGCTGCATAGGTAGATCAAAGCAAATGACCTTGACATGGTGGGAGTTCGAGCAGCGCCGCCTTCGCAAACGGTTTGCACACTGTGGCCGTATCCAGGCAGGGGCAGCTTGTTTGAACGCTCCAAAAGCTGCTTGTGTTCTTTGTTCCACGCACTGCTGCAGCAGCCTCCTCCACCACGGAGCGAACAAAGAGGCTGGCTTGAATAGAAACTAGGTCAAATCTGCTGAGGATCCCGCATAGCCCCCAGTCATCACCCCTACCCCCCTGCCATGGGGTCTCACTGTGTGAGCACGAGCATGTGGAAGCGAGAACGCCATGTCTGATGTACCGTATGAAGTAAGGAAATGTGAGAATGGCAGCACAGTTTGCAGCTCCAGAGCCTCCAGTGTTATGATGGCTGAACAATTTGTGGGTCAAGTCTGGGACTCATGTCAAAGGGTCCAATCTGGGCGAGGAAAGACTCGTTTTCTTTGTCGCTGCCAGTCTTCAGCAAACTTTAGGAATTTATTTCATGCTTGTCAAATCACAGAGATCAAAATAAGCACACATTTCACTCCACTCACATTAACATTGGCAGCTCTTTCAATTTTTTTTAAACCATCTTTTTATAGTCAGGGTGTAGTAGAAGGGGCAGGGTGTATATAAAGCGCACAGCTGACAGCGTTCAGCCACAACTCTCCGTCGACTTCAGCACAGTTTGGAGTCAAAGGGGCATTTGGAACCCACTCCCACTCTCTTCTGGTTGCTTTGTGGCATTCTGTTAGGGCATTCTGTTTGGCCTGTTGCCAGGCGAGTGAATGACTCAGTGGAAAACGCAATTCTTTCAACTCACCTAATTTCACTGCAGTGAACAAGATCTGCAGGGGTTCCTGCAGAGTTTCTAGAGAACAGTGTCAATTTAAACGGAAGACTTTAATCAGTTTAGCAGATATTTGTTTGAGTTTTCCTCAGCAGCAGGTTTACTACTGATAGTTGGCTGGGTGCCAGTTCAATATATAATAATATAATGTATAATAATATCAAGAACCAGAAATGTTTATCTGAAATCCAAGAACATTCTACATCTGAATGTTTAAAATAATCAAATACCCACTTCCTGACTTCCTTGTGTTGACATTTTTTCACTTCAGCAAGCGGCCCGAGAGTGTTGGAGGCCAAATATGTTCTTCAGCCTTACCGCTCAAAAAGATTAGGTCTTACAGCTAGAGCTGCCTAATATATCAATACAATTTCAGTGTGTGCCATAATGCGATTGCAAAGGATTGTTCTGATGCATTAAATCAAATGCAATCCATCATCATGCTGATATATGAGTGAGTTGGATGAACTTTGATGCACACACCAGATGTAGAATTTAGCAATGGTTAGCAATGGTTGCTTTGATTTTTATTGTCATCACAAGAACATCACACAGTCCTGCTTGTGGGATACCGTTCTTTTTACATCTTTCCAAACAATTAAAGGCTCACCTGAAGCTTCATCTGAAGCTCTGAAATCAGCTCTCATTGACGTAGTCGCCTGATGAAAATTGCATCTCTTTCCCTTCTTGACCCCTGGCCAGGGACAAGTTATTTCACACAGAATTCTCTGCGGTGTGTTGTGTGATTTATCAGAAGTTTGTGGACGTGTTGGGTACAAAATGTCTCCAAAGTGGGACAGAAAAATGCTTGGTTCTTATTAATTACACCTAAGAAAAGCATTGCACTAAAGGTAACAAACTGGAAATGTGGGAAATGCTGAAAGGGTGACATGACCAACACCCTTCATCATGTGGTGGTCCTGCAAGGATCACTCACAACAAGAACTGTCTGTTCCTCCGGCTGTTTGCTGTGATTACTAATCAATCACTTCCCTAAAATAAACCATCATTAAACATCTGACACCTTGCATTAGTGAAATTTCCTAGAAAGGACATTGTAAGGATGCCAGTAGCCACGACAACACGAGGGGCCTGTAAATGCATCTGCACAGATTGTGAAAAGGAAACAGCTGAGTCGGGACCTTGTGGCCGGCTTCCGTTGCCCTGCTCTGTGGTCTTCTTACTTGCTGGCAGTGCTTGAAGGGACACGGGAAGGAAAACGAGGAGGAGGAGGATGGGGTGTTCACCCAACCCTAACAGCCGATGCTCCCAATGGCTGCCAGGGAGAGATGAACGATTTCTTTACAAGGTCACCACTAAAGACGGAGGAGAACAATACAGCTGCAGGAACATTAGTGTCTGAGCATGTCTTCATGCACTGAGTCTAAAACAAATTAAATGATTTTGATGGATTGTCCATCGCACTGTGAAGAAACGCAGCCTGAGCACGGCCTGTGTAAGGCCGACCACGGCTGAGCGAAGATCGAGTGGGAATGTATGGCCGTTGTGTGGTTGCTGGGATTTCTAAGTGCACTTTGAAAACGATTTCTCTCCCAGGCTGGGCTGATCAATTTACCACTGCTATTTAGGCCTGGTGAGCTGGATCACTATTGCTGTGTGACGAGAGCTTTCTCCCACATGAAGCAGCATGATCGCATTGGTGTTTGTTAGCCAATCTGATTGCTCCTCGGTTTTACTGTATGGAAACATCCCGTTCCTAAGCATCCGTTGCCACAATTCCCGGCTAATTGCATGTTTTGCTGAGTGGATTTGTTCTCCACGGAGTCAGAGTCTTCTGTCTTCCAGCCAACGTCTAAATAAGCGAAGGTCTTTTGAAGCGCATCCAAGAAGAGTTCACGCTCTCGCTTCACCAAGACCTCGTAAATCCCACTAGGAACAAGTGTTCCTCTGCTGAGTCTTACTGCAGCACGGGCTGAAGAAGAGGCCCCGGCTTGTTTTCCACTGCATACTTGGGATTCCTACCTCCAGCCCTGCCTACACACTCTCACACACACACACACACACACACACACACACACACACACAAAGTGAGGCAGCAGGGGAGCTGAGCCAGAGAAGGTCTGCTTTACCTTCTAAAGGGAAGTGCCGGAGCTCTGTAAATCTAATATTAAGCTTGAGCAAACGGTGCATCCTGTGTGATCATGTGACAGTCTGGCTCTTTGTCTGCCTGCCTGCATTCTTCTTAGTTTAGCTCGTCTCCGACCCTTCCCCTCTGCTGTCTCGTCTTCCTCCC
The DNA here is from genome assembly GCF_001443285.1 of Poecilia latipinna. Classification (NCBI taxonomy): domain Eukaryota; kingdom Metazoa; phylum Chordata; class Actinopteri; order Cyprinodontiformes; family Poeciliidae; genus Poecilia; species Poecilia latipinna. Next base: position 163,443 of record NW_015112748.1, read on the forward strand.
TGCACACCTGTCTCTGGAGCTCAGCTGTAATTTTTAGAGGAGATGGTTCTCATCCTCACATCTGTTCTCAGCTGAGAACATGTCTTGGTTTTTTGTGAAAGCTAAGCTAAGAAGAGTTTTCATGCAAAACATTGACCAAAGATTTATCATGTTGAGATTGTTCTACTCCTTTATGATCTTTTTTTCCCTTCTATTTTTCTTGGGCTGAAGTTCATTGGCAAAAACTAGAAGGTTATTTCTGTCCATCATCCATCATAAGGGAAACGGTGGTAAATCAACCCATTTCATCAATTTTGAGAGCTATTTGAGATATTTGATATTTGCATGTGGGCACAATATTATCCATCTACCACCGCAAATGTCTGAAAATCAGCCAGACCTGATAGAGCCGACCACCAGGTCACATTTGCACGTCTGTGGTTATTGATGATCACGGATAAATTAATAAGTTGCAAACTTAGCGAATTTGTTGCATGGAAATAGGGCTCTAGCAGATCATGGAGTATTCTGGGAGGTCAGTATTACTTCCTCTGCCTTTTGCTTGTTTGCACTGCAAAGCATCTGAGACGCTGTGTGATGGACAATAAAAAAAAAAGATGGATTTTTATTTATTTATTAAATAACATGTAATCAAGTACAGTTTTCATGGTCATTACATTTTAAAAACAATATTTTACCATGGTAACTACAGATCCACTTTCGATACCGATATTAGAGGTTTAGTATCGGCCGATCCGATACAGAAAAACAGAGTTGAATTGACTTAAGGTGTGGACATTTATCATCATCTTGATCATTTATTATGAAAAATTTCTTATCATAAGAACTTATTGATGTCACAAGTATTTTTAGTCAGTGAATAAAAAAAAACAAAACTTAAAGTATTATCAGTAATGTTATTTTTGCTACTCTATTGTCTATACTGTTTGCTCCACGAAAGCATTAATGAATATCAATACATTCAAAAATTATTAATTACAGTTATTTAGATTACACTTTTTCAAGTAAGTGATGTCCTGAAGAAGCCTGTTTTAAACAGAAATGCTTTTCAATAACAGTGTTTGTTTCATGCTGACACATCCATACACCTACCTAAAAAAGAAGTAATAGATTTTTTAAATTATTATCTCCACCATTATCACAATAATACCACAAAATATTATGTTAAAATTTGAGATTCATATCGCCCAGTCTTAATGGTAACCATTACAACTGTTTAAACTCTTCTCAACAGGCTGCGGTCTCTTTACTCATGCATGACTGCCTCACATGCAGCTCCAACCTTTAATATAAAATCAGTTTAAATTTCCTGCATACCTACACAGGCGTATTGAGAAGACACATAATTAGCTCCAGCTCCACTGGGGTAGGATAATAGATATCTGCTGTTGTGTAACGGCTGAAAGCAGCAGGCATGTAACTGAAGAACGCGGCTGACAGAGGAGCGACGTCAGGCCTCTTGTTTTCTGCAGCTCTCTTCTCTCCGCCTGTCAGCCTGTGATGCAGCACCGATTACTCCCAAAAGAAGATGACTGCGTGCTTCACCTATCTCATTTGCTCTCCTCCTCCTGTTCCTCACCCCGCTGCTCGCTGTGGTTCCTCCAGTCCCTCACCTGTCTCTCTGGGCTCGGCTCACTTCAGTGGCTCAGCGGACCGGGACGGTATGTACCCGCAGAAGGGAAGGACACCAAGCTGGCCTGGTTCTGATAGTACAGCCCTCATTTATCCTGAGCTAACCGCCGCAGCTCGTGTTCCCTCTGCGTTCTCATGACCCGGTCCGGTCTAATCGGGCTGAGCTGCCCCGTCTCTGTGGTATTTCACCTTGTTGGAGACTTCCAACACCAGCAGTATCATGGCTTTGTGTCAGCGCACCGTTATATAACCAGAACCTTTCTCACACCAGTTCCCAGTCACTCCCCACAGTGGCCTCTCACTACTGGAACAGATAGACGGGCCATGAGGTTCTACTGAGCTGATCTGGGAACAGCCAGCAGGTTTTGATTCCCTCAGCATCACTAAGTTGTTCTGATCACCTCTCTGCTTTGCAAAGCACCAAACTTACAAGAAGTTAAGAGTCTATAGCAAATGTCGGCCCATTCTGATCCTGATCCAAGTAACTTTGCTGATATTCATTTAATATTTTTGCGTTAAAAAAAGCTTTTAGAATTATAAGCAGAAAACCTGAGGGAGTTCCAACAAATCAATTATTGTTTAACTTAAAGTTAATGAAATTTTCCAACGTGGTGGACTATATATTCTGGAAGTTATGTTTAAAATACATAACTGTATATTACCAGCACAATTGCAAAAAAGATTTATTAAAGGAGATAGATTTTATAATTTGAGAGGATTAGATTATAGATTAGATAATAACAAAAAGACAAAGTTAGAACTAAACAAATTAAATGTTGCATTTCTATATATGGATCAAATCTGTCTAAAGAAACCAAAGAGAGTAAATAAATTTTTACTTTAAAGAAAACAATGAACTATAATGTTCTATCAATCGATAGAGTTCTGTACCATTCCAAAGGTTCTATGTTTTCATCACGGCTGTTGATTGGCAGAACATTGGATCCTTTATCACGTCTTTGATGCTGTTGCATTTATTGTTCATGTTTTTATTTGTTTATAGCAGTTTAATGTTGCTTCAGTCGTCAATTCCAGCATGTAAAATGATACTTTGCTAGATTGTTTTGTCTACAACAGTAAAATAATTGTATGGTTCTTCCTGTGCTCTCGGTGTTAAAGCGCTTCTGTTCTGCAGTGCCACAGAGCAGCGCGAGTAAAAGAGGAGGAGAGAGAGTGGAGCTACTTTGACAGATTACTTTTTTAAAAAATTGGAAACGTTTGAAACAAATTTTGTTCAAACTACAGCGCAGATAATGTGCCATTAATTATGCGTAATTTTTTTCTTTTACAGTGTTAAAAAATGTGAATTAACTCCTTAATTTTGACAACCCTAATAATTATATGTATTAATTAATGGTGGGACGTTCTTAAAAGTTTTAATCAAATTAATTACAGGGCCTGTAATTAATTGATCGCGACATTTTCAATTCAAAAATGTTTTTGCTGCTAAATTATTGAATAGATGTTGATAGTAATAATAATAATGATAATAAACCATTACACTGGTGTAAAATGCTGTTATACTCAACTTTCAAGTGTTTCAGGAATCCTTGACCCTTCATGGAACTTCTTTAAAAATATCCTCCTTACAATTGTAAAATGTGGATGCTAACATTAGTGTTGTCAACAATGCTAATGTCAACATGCTTAGCTTTGAGATGCTATTTTAGGCTAATCGAGGTCCTTTGTCATTTGTAATCTGTCACAAATATAATGTAACATTCATTCCCAATAATTGTTCTACTGCTGTATGCTGCAGGTATTTCCCAGCTTTCATTGAATCGCTCTGATCAGTTGTACTTTGTCACATCTCCCCTTGATCGTACAGATCTCAGACCAAAGATGATCCAACCTATTGTATCTTGTGGCGGTTCATCATTTTCAGATTTTGCAGCAGTTGGATGCATGTGCAGGTCAGAGACGTGACTCGTGAGCCGTCCATAGTTTCTGTGCTCTGGCTGATTGTTTCCTCAGGAGAGATGGAGCTGGATGCCAGCATGTGGGAGGACTGCTGAAAGCATCAGAGCGTAGGAGTCTGGAGCCATCAAGGGGCACGTATTGTCTCTGTCATACGCCTCTGATATCCTTAATTATGCACCGCGGCTGCCACAGAGACAATAGCTGAGCTGAGAATCAATCAGCGGTGAAACGGTTCCTGTAGCAGCTGCTGCACCAGAGTTCACAATGAGTCTCTGGCAGCGCTGCGGAAAGGTGTGCTGCATTGTGTAATTAACATCATTCTTTACGTTTTTTTTATTTTTTTATTTTTTAGAATGGATGTGTCATTGACTTTCCAGAACCTTTTAGGCCTCAGAACTTTCCACCGGCATCTGTTGCTGAGCACCAATGCTCCAGATTTTAACACAAAGGAGGATAAAGAGAGAGACCCAGCCCACTGTGGACGAGTCTCGCTCTTTCTGCTGGCTTTCCACTCGTTTCACACAGGAAGTCCAATTGTGCCGCAGCATCAACAGGGTTCTCCAACGGCGCTCTCGCCGATTGGGGTTATTGTCTCTGTACTCTCCCTCAAAGCGGGACAGAAATAGCCTCGGACAAAGAACAGACACGAGAAGCAGGGATCAAAGTTGTGTGCGGTGCACAGCCTGCAGCCTTTCAGTGTCCTCATGTCTGGCGGACAGAGACTCTCCTGGTGTCCATTAGTGAAATGGATATGCCAGCGGTAACGGATGGTGCAGTGTTCCCTACAGCACCATCGGCTGGTTTGATCACCTCTTTGCAGACATCGGCGGTTTGTTCATTAGCCAGTCATTGAAGGGCAACAGTTTCAGTCATCAAAATGAACACTACAACATGTTTTAATAAATGATTGCAAGGTGAAACTATAACATGAAATATGATTATTTATTTTTAGAAGTCAGGTTCAATTTAAGCCACTGTCGCATCGTTTCTAATTTTATGAATCTGGAACTCTGTGTTGCTCCAAATGTGAAAAATAGTCAAGAAATGATGGAAGTCCTTTGAGAGTCATGACATTTATTATTAGAAAAGCATCAATCAGAATGTTTCGACCTATTTAAATTCTCTGATGTTTTTTTGGATCTCTGGCCAGTCAATCCAAATTTTGTTTGGTTTCAAAGTTCTCTTTAAGAACTAAATTATAAGAAAATATAAGGATAGCAATAAATAAATGTATTCTAGCTAAGCAATCAATTATTTTCATTTGATGTTGAGGTGACTGAGTAGTCACAATTAGTGGTTAGCATTTCTAAAACAGATGCGTATATTCCCTAATCTTTACTCTGACATTTCTAGTCTGCATGTTTTAAAACTGTTTAAAACTCAAAAATGCAAAAAAGAACAACTTTACTATCATCCAGTAAGCCTTTCTTTTAGCTGTTAAGTCTTGCTCTCGCTCACTTTCTCACAGCATGAACAGCAGCCATGTCACAATGTTATAGAAAATAAGTAGTTTTTAATGACTCCTCAAACCCTGACCCACATTTTAAACACCTCATCGATACTGAAAATTACTGATAAATCTATCCACTGACCTTGTTGATTGATTGACACCAAATTTGCTTGTGCTTGATTTTGTAAATGTTCAGGGGTTTAATGTCTTCCAGAGGTCTCCTTTGATGACCTCAGGAAACATTTATTTATATGATGGTGGCACAAAGAACAATTTCTGCACAAACTTTTGACACCAGTTTATTTTGAAGAAGGTGGGAAAGGAGCGACTTCACTCCTGTGTCATCAGTGCATGCTCAGGGTTTTCATAGTGCAGTATGGGATTATGTAAAGTCATTGTGACTTCAGCTTCGATTGCAGTCATGATTTTTATAGCATTTTTAAAAAAATTGATGCTGGGATTTGCTAGCAGTAGCCATAAATCTGTTTAATCAGATCCGCACATGCATGGATAGCGTCAGTAGAACCTGAAAATAGTTAGATTTTTTTCTCACCATTACATAATCTCATCTTGTTTTCCCCTCCTCTCGCTCACAGTGAACTTTGTTCTGTTTAGCATTATCTAGGCTAAAACAAACAGGTTTGTTTGAGTCACTCCAAACTTTTATTTCCCCCTCCACTTGCTATATTAGCTAAATTTGATTGCAAACTGAGTACAAACAATTAGTCATAGTTTTTTTCTGATAACGGATTTGAAAAATTATTGAAAATTAATGAAATAAAAATATTCCAATGTTGATGCCAGCAGACATTCTCATGCGGTTTTTGTTTCTGTTGCACGATGTGATTATTTTCCCACTGTGGGAGGCTGACCAAACCAAATCCTTTCTGCTCATTTCCTTAGCTGAGGAACACTTTGGTCCTCTCTCATACAATCACAGTCATCTGCTCACACAGACACAAATGCTTGTTTATGTCTTTTCATGACATTTCCTTCATAAAACTGCAGTCCCAACTATCCAGAGCTGGTCTTGTTTCTATAGCGCACAGATCTCGCAATGTGTTCCTGTTTGGTCATTGAATACTGTTCTGACCGAAGGTTAATGCAGGCTAACGGTGCAGTGCGGAGAAATCTAGAAGGTTTTAGAGTTACCAAGGTAGAGCAAGCACCTTTTTTAACCCAAAGGAAGAAGACTAGACCTGATGGGGTTCTTTAAGCAGATTGTTTTTTTTTTTAATTCCAGCCTGCCTGCACTTTTCATGTTTCCATATTAATGAGTAACAAAGTGATTTGACATATTTTTGACATTATCAACTATTGTTTAGATTAAATTAACAAAAAAAAGTTAAAATCCCTCCACACCTCAGCTTGGGGTAGCTAAGTGATCTGAGGGATTGTTTTAACCCTCCAGCTCACATTGTAATACAAACATGTCAAAACAAATGTGATTGAAATGTTTTCTCAAATTAATCACAATTTCTCACATGTGTTCAGCTTTGTTTTGTGAGGAAGAGAATATGTTGGACTAAATTGCAAAATCGGACTAAATCTAATTTCAAGACTGGACTAAATATTCAAAGTCCTTGAAAGTGGGACACAAGTTAGAAAGACATTATTATCCCAGACCTGCTTTAAATGTATGTTTTCCAAAACAACTGATCACCAGGTGAAAATAATAGGTATTTAAACATGCCTATTACCAGGAACACTACTAATGCATTAGTTTCACTAGGACTACTTTCTGTGTTTTGTACATATTTGAGCTATCAAAGATCCAGTGGAATATCAGGGAGATTTCGGTTCTCTCAAATACAAGAACTGCTTGTAGAATGTTGTTTTCTATGGATTAAACCACAGGGACAGAGCAGCCTCCACTGCCATAACCATCTGGAGGAGTGTTCAGACTTCACTTGATAAGCTTCATGCACCAGCAGCTGTGGGACTGAGAAGTTCACAGGTCAACCCAATGCCCGGACAGGAAGCCCCCACCTCATACACATTCTACAATCTTCTTACAATTCTGGATTAAGGGGTTGTATACAGTACATTCCTGTGTTAATACCCACCGACCCACCCCCAGGTCCTGTTCATCAGACACCAGCATGTCTCAACCTTTCTTATCCTGTTGGACAATGTGCTTATCTCGTCTGTCTGAATAAAGCCCCTTCCAACACCTCCACCCCTTCTTTTATTTCCCAAATCTTTCATCACTTACTCTCAGTGGGGGCATTCCCAGACTCATCGTCAGCTACGACTAAAACAGAAATTAGATGGCATCAATTGTCAGTTTTAGAAATTAAACCAAGCAAAAAATATGTACCTCAAAAAGTGGAAACAGTCTACCGTAGAGCCTAATATCTACAGTCTTCCATTCGTGGGGGTATAACGAATCAGCATGAAGGAAGATAAATGCTGCCCCTGGATTGGCTGCTTGAAGGCAAGTCAATAATGTATCCAATAGCATTGTGTTTTGGTATTTCAGCTTTCCAAGTGGCATTTTCTTTGGAATATCTTATATCCTTCATGGAAAAATCAGGAACTTTTTTCAGTCTATTCACAAATAATTTGAAGTCATGTTCCACAGAAAAATTTGTAAATATGTGAATCATTGGTCCAAACACTTAGTTGTGTGTTATTATTACCTAATTCTATAATAATGTGATCTAGGACCTTTATTAGGGATGCAATGGTACACGAAAGTTGTGATTCAATATGTTTGTGGTACATTTCAATGAAAAAAAACAAAAAAACAAACACGAATGTTTTTTATGTTGTTGAACAGTGGAAAAAAATGACTTCCTGAGAATAATTTGATTTGATGATGTTGCCCAAGTATTTTAGAAAATCTGCATTATGAAAACTGACTGGAGATTTTTGATTTTCTCTTCATTAATAACACTAAACCTTAGGTAAGGTATGAGTGACATTTTACCGCTTTCGAAGCACTAACTTCTTAAAACCTTGTTATTCCTTAACTGCCACAGTTTTGGGAAGTTTAAATGACTTCCTCCACATCTTCCATAGTTAGTTTTTCTAAATGGGGAAAGAGCTGCTGCTCAGTTTCAGCTCCTTGTCGAGGCCTCATTCACTACATCATTCCTCTTTTGTTTCTCAAACAAAACCCTGAGTAATAATTGAAAGGCGAGTAATCTGGAGTCCTTAGAACTGGGGATGATGTGGCTGCTTGGGTCAGGACCCTTCTTTCAGCTAAAGGAGCTGTTTGTTATTGATGTGCCAGCCCATCCACAGGTTCTTCAGACGCTGCCGATCTGAAAGGAAAGTGTGTTTGAAACCATGGTTACATATTCAAATTAGGCAGTAGCCACTTTATTGCACATGGGGGTTGTTTCGACTCATGATGGCAATGTGAAATGTGACACTTGTATGTCTGTGGTAACACACTTTAGAGATTTTCAAATTAGGTCCTGGGTTCAAATCCCAGCCTAATCCCAGTTATCTACAATACTCTGTCTTGATTTGGTTTTGTACTTGTATAGCGCCTTATCAAGTCCACAGGACCACAAAGTGCTTCACATTCACCCAGTCACGCACACACCCACACACTGAGGTGGAAAGCTATGGGATAGTAGCCTTGGGTAGTCTGAAACATCACCGTTAGGTTTAACGATAACTCCATAGTTGCCCTTAGGTATGAGTGTGTTCATATATAGATGTTTGTCCAGTTTGTCTCTGTGTTTATTTGTGGTAGACTGGCAATCTGTCCAGGGTGTCAGATCTGAGAAAACCAGAGATCTGCATTGTCCAGGAAAAGCTTGACTGATGCTTCTCAAATTCATAGATATGGAAGAAAACATCATGTGGAGTAGTTTAGTTGGGAACAAAGTGAGTTAGTGAGTGGTTGGAATGTGAGGGGTTAATATACTCTTGAACATGCCGTAGGAACATCTCTAAATCATCTCAATGGCTCATTTGGGTCCGTTTTCAGCGTCCCTTTGTCACTCTGAAGCAAACCCACTGACCTTATTAGAAACTGCTATTGAAGTAGCAGCCATGGTTTGGATACCTATCAGCACCCCTCTGCAGGAGAGGACCACCTCTTGGCTCTAGGTTACCGGCTGGTAACCTAGAGCCAGTGGCAGCCATGTTAACCGGCACACATTCTGTCAATGGCCCCATGGACGGTTTGGCAGGCAGAGCTGCGCTTTACGTGCTCTCGCTGTTTCCACGAAACAAAGGCGGCAGTCTTGTTAATGTGGCAAAACATGCCCAGTGGAAATTGAATTGCTTTCTACAGAAGCAGCTCTGTAACAATCAATTTGCCCACCAGGACCCATTTATGGGTCACCCTGAGGACAACTGAGATGAGGCCCCTCTGCTCAGAGGTATTAGAGCCTGTTGCTGTATAAGAGTGGGCTCTGCTACTACTGTCAATACAATAATTTCTTTCCACTGATTTGTAGCGACTCCATCACAGATGAATCAAACCCTCTGGACAGGTTGTGAATGGCAGCAGACGCCTGTTTTGATGAGCGAATCATGAGGCAGTTCAGAAGTCACTCTGTGGTCATGTTTTTCATTATGGAATGCTGGTTATGATAAACCCGTTTCTCTAAATGTGTGACGGGCCTGTAGAGATGACAAGGCAGCCCTCTTTGTGGCAGGAACTGCACGGACAATGCTTTTGACAGTGTCTGGGCTCGTACTGGAACTGTCGTCTGAGAGGATTCACAGAATGATGGGAGCAGTGGGAAGACTGGTCAGTCTCTTGCCAGTCTCTGGGCTGTGGGCTGAGTGATCCATGACCCGTGACACAATGCATCTTTCTGTCACTGCCTCTCCACCCCCAACTCGCACAGCTGAGCACCCTGAGTCATGGTATGTGGACCAATGGGTAGAGGGGCCAAAGGTTTAGATATGTCCTTTTAACTCTGTGTGTGTGTGTAGATGTGTGTGTAGCCTACTAGCCTGCTTTCCTTTCCTCTGTCGCCTTAGGTTGTCGTTATCATTACTAATCTTCAAAGACAAACACTCTTCACAAGTTAACATGGCTGAAGCAATGTTTGCTACTTATTTGTTGTGTTAGCCTTAGTTAGATCGTTTTGCTAAAGGAAATAATAATTTAAACCAACATTAGATTTCTAGACTGTTTTCACAATTATTTGGCAAGGATTATTTTTGAAGATTATTTTTTAATAAATAACTACGGTGCTCTTAGTTAATCGAAAATGTTAAACTTCAAACATGAATGTCTCAGGAAGTGAGGTTTTGGCCTTCTCAGCAGAATATCTACATGTATGAAATTATTGAGCTACTGTGATTTTTATGCAACTATAAGTTCTGAGTCAAGTTTAGGTGAGGAAGGGGGATCACGTTATAAATTGTTCATTTTGAACACCTTTACTCGCTAACCATGCAGAAGAGTCCTTGGATGAATGTGATGGAGCTCATTGTCTTTCTGAAAGATGCAGAAATCTTCCGCTATCTAATAGAACTTTGAACCTTCCTGTTTGAAGATGATGTTACCGTCTCCCGGTCCTTTAAAATACCAGGCACTCCTCATCATACATTTATCTTTTATCCTTTTCTGGCTTCGTAGCCTTTCTGTGCTCACTACAGTTTTCTAAGACTTATCTTGCACTTTCACAATCCACCAAATAGTTTTGAAATATTAGCGGCACCTATTTTTGTCTGCTTGGCCAATTAAACTGGATCAAATACAAATCATGTTTTCATTTTAATTTGCCACAGCTAAAAAATGAGGTCTGAACAATAGGCCACCAACATAACCTGTTGGTGGCCTATTGTTCAGATCAGTATTAGAAAAGCAGCATTTTTTTGCCCCCCCTATAGAGATACCTTTCACCTCAAGCTGACACGCTGAGGGAGCACACACTTCCTGCTTCTCTGTGTGTAGAGTGGGTGGGTGCGTGTGCGTGTGTGTGTGTGTGTGTGTGGTGTTAATTACAGGCTTTGGGTTGACAGTTTCCGTTTCCAATGCTGTAGGTATTTCATGTTGAAGTGGTACTTGTCCTACAGATTTGCTGTGGATTCACTCAGCACTGTGATAACAGTTTGAAACAGGAAGAAGCTAATAATTAAAACCCATACACCCATTCTGAATGGGGCCGTCTGCAAACCTTCACATCTCTTCCAGAGGCACCATGTGCTTCTCCACAGGCCTGACAGATTGGAGTGCAGGAGCAGCAAGGAGGAGGATGTGTGAGGAATTCTGCCACTCACAGCTCCAGGGTGGCAGGGTGGCTCTTATCTGGGTCACATTCTGGAGAGGGAGAATGTGGAGCTTTAGTTGGTTAAGGCTGAGTTATAGCTATGTTTGTGCAGTCGTCTCCAAAAGAAACTTCATCAAGGGATCATAAAGGGTTGCCTCCAGAAAACTTGCTAAACCCGGTGGTAGGGGTGCTCGGGCAAAGATGAGTTAAAAAAGGTTTAAAGTTGACAGGGATTTGAAAATACTACCAGGTATTTATGTGTTATTGAAAAACACTATTAACAATACCTAAACACCAACTATAAAGTCCGAAAAAGGCAAACATTAAAACCACTAATAAATTCACAATGCTTAGCTTTGTGGGGATGCAAATAAAGCCTGGTGGCCCACCAGGCTTAAAATACACTGTTTGAAAACCTGATCATATAAAGGCGAACCTACTCATGAAGTGCATTTTGAGTGAAGGTGAAGCACGCGATCCATGCTGAATAAAGTTAGGTTTATAGTTGACGCATTGAACTAGGCAAGAGGGAGCGCACGGCAATTGCGGCATTCCACCACTGCTCTCAATGTTTGCAACTTTGTGCACCACCGTTCAGTCTAACTGAACTATGTGGAAAGTACTCCTACAGAGCAGGTTCAACTGAGCTGGCATTTATACATTCTCTTTATGAGGCCTCATTTTCAGAGAATACTGCGCTAACATATGTTTATAACATGTGTGCCACACCACTTGTTTGGCAAATGTAACTTTTAAAACTGCAGTTGTAACGCAACCTTTACAAAAATTCTCAACAGCATGTAAGAGCAGGCACAATGCGATTTGTCTTAGCCCAGTTCAATAAATCAATTATAAAACCTACAGCTTAACATCAGTGCAAATACACTGATTCAAACCAGTATGCTGTCAATACTGATTGTAGCCAACTTTTGTCCTGTCTTCTCTATGGTGCATTATGGGTAAAAAATAACAGTATTTAGCAGAAATGCTGTAAATATGACAGGACTTTGAGCACAGTGCAAAGGTAATGAAAGCTGCACATTCAAACACTCACTACCTAAAATATTTTGAATTGCTTTATATGAAATCTTGCTATACTATCATGTTAAGTTGTATTGTTTTAGACAAATTCAGATTATTTTTTATAAACTTGCTTGAATATTTATAACACTAAATTAAGATGAAATAATTTTCTTTTCTTTGTATATGTATTTGACTCCAAATTCAGTTAAAAAGCAAATAGTACTATTTTGGTAACCAACAATTAACTGTGCCAAATATTAGACATAATGTTATTCAGCAAAATGTTTTTTTTTATGACTCTAAAAGGGAAATTAATATATGCAGCCATCATCAATGTTTCTCTGCCATAATAGCAATATTAATATCTTATATAACTATTGGTCAAAATATTCATCTCGGTGTGTCCCTAATGCAAACTCTGATGCTCACGCTGCTTTTTGCCATCACTCTGCCGCTTCTGCCTGTGGCTGAAGACAAAATGTTTCTGTGAGATTAAAGCATTCCTCTATCTATGCTATGATTTTTCAATTAACTTCAGTTCTCTGAGGTTAACAACCAGATGTGCCATAACTTGCATGCTTAGCAGCTTCAAGAAGCTCTCGCCCTGTTCTCCCTTAATGAGTCATCAGGAGTTTGAGTGCAGACAGAAACACGTGTCTTTGTCTCTTCCATTTATCTTTCTATAGATGTATCACAGGAGACCGAGTCACCGACTCCGAGCTAGCAGAAGCTTTCTGCTCACATCACTGGTTGTTGGGCAGCAGCAATAATTTCTGCGAGGTCATTGGGTTAAAACTCAGAATGTAACAGAGTTAGCTACGCTGATGATGGCCTATTAATGAAGTATTTTAATCAGCAGCACATGGCTGCAGCTTCCCTGTCTAAATCCTGAGGAGTCAGTAAAGTTGTAGTTATTTTTTTTTTTGTCACACACAACTTCTGGATTTGGCTTCATTTTTATTTCATAAGTAATAAAGGTTTAATCTGATTAACTCTGAAATTAGAGCTGCACAGATAAACGGAACAGCCGATAAATAGACCCGATTTCCTTAATTTTGGGTGATCGATCAACACTTATCCACCAATCTTATATCCCTCCACAAACGTCTGAAAATTAGCCAATGTCCCTTTTTTTTCTTAAATGAGAGAGGGCTGACTGACGGACCCGCCCACCAGGTCATGTCTGGACATATGCAGTTAACTGTTGCTACCTTAGCAACTGTGTTGATATATTTAGCAAACACAGATATTCTCAAACAAAGAGAATTGGCCAAAATCGATGGTCGGCATTGACCATCGAATTTGGTATAATCAAACTCTTTATAGATCAGTGATCGGCCAGAAAACTTCAATTGGAGCACCTCTACCTAAAACTGAAAAGAGTGTTACTGTTTTTTCCTGACGAGAATAATGAGAGTAATGTGTTGATAAGATTGATAACATACTCACCCCAACACCCTTCCCAAAATCCAATCTCAGTAATGATACTTTGATACTAAGGTTGAGCATCCAGAATAAGAACTCTGTAGTAAAATCTGTTTTTGTTTGCAGAAATACCGGAGAAGTGAACTGGTTGCCGGGTTTAATAGTTAGTGGATGAAATTTGCGTCCTGCATCTTTTTGTGTGCAGCTTTGACCCTTCAGTCTGTATTTAACCTATGACTGAGCTGAAAGGCTTTGGACAGCATGGTCAACATTTTCCATTGAACGCATATTCATAATCCTACTTAGAGCGTGAGCACCTCAGGACGGAAATAAATGTGCCACTTGTTGCTTTCATTGTTGCAAAGCTAACATGGATAATATCACTTTTCATTTGGCATTTTAAAAATATGCAAGAGAAATTCCAATATTCACTTTTACTTGAAATTCCTTGTTACAAGTTTGTATTGAGCTGCTGGCCAAACAGATCCTATAATCTGTGAGGGCTGAAAAAATTTATATCTCACTCTTGACATCAAAAGACTCATCAATGTTCTGTGTTGTTGTTTAAAAGTCTCAGACTGCATATCTCTGTGCACTCATAGTGGCGTATCGGTGTCACTTTCCACAGAGAAACAACACAGCATCAACTTTCTCATGAAGTCGTAACGTCACCCGGCCAGAAAACCCCTCCCTCCTAATCTTCATCTGCCACCCACAGAACGAGGAAGGTAACGGTCATCGTCTTCATCTGTTCTCGCTGACCTCCGGCTGCTCGCTTTGCTCTCTCACGCAGCTGGTGACTCACCCCACCACCCTTCCCAAAATCAAATCTCGGTAATCTTCTCCCGACACCCGTTTCATGTAAACACGTGCTGTGGGTTTCGGCGGCGTGCCGACTGAGGGCTCTCGGATGCGATCTGCGGTGGAAAAAGCGCCTTTCGGCTTCTCTTCCCCAAGCGCCGCAGGCTGCAGACGCGCCGAGCTGCTGCTATTGTGTTTCTTGGTCACAGTTGGAACTGATTTAACTGTAGCATCTGTCACTGTAAGTGGACCGTGTGAACTGCAGAAGTTGTGACCCAGGGATCATGACCTCTGACCTGTTCATGGCCCTAAAGCACGGCCACCCCTCAAACTATCCCCTTGGACTCTTTCTGTTTGTTTCTCTTCATCGGGCTCCGTATTTTCTTTGCCTCTTTGTCTCTGAAAGGCTCAGGTCATTCAGCTAATGAGAGCTGCTATTTAAGGCCAGCTCCACTGCCCTAAATAGATCCCTCTAGATCCCTTAATCGTCTACGGCGGGCCCCTCCTTTTCTGTGTGATGAAGTTCTGAATGCAGCGAGACTTTGCCTGCCTCCAACTTCCACGTACTTGCACGGGACGCCCGTGTCCCCCCCAAACCTGAACCGACTGGTATCCTGGGAGCTGGGCCATGTTTTCATACCTGAGGAGCCCTCAATATATTGTGAGTAGCTGGGTTTGTGCTGTCCAATGGAAAGCTCAGTGGAAGTGAATGTGTGAAGGCTTGCGCTACTTGGCTGCTAGATAAATAGAGCAGGTGTTAGCGGGTGCTGGTCATTGTCATGATAACTGACACGGTCTGCTACAGTTTTACTACTGAGTCATTTACATCTTCAGTCACTTTTCTTTCTAGTTTTATGAATTGTTTTACTGTTTAATTAATAAATTGTTGTATCAAAATACCTTTTAAACAATTGGTATGTACTCTATTTTAAAAGACTCGGTTTTAGCTAATTAAGGAAACTAGCTAAGCCCAATGGTAGGGGCACCACCGGCCCACTGTATGTTTGTGTTAAAGATGTTCAAAGTTGTAAGGAAATTTCAATATATTAGTAAAAAATACAATTAAAATGCACAATGTTAATTTTTGCACTTCAGTTAGATCTTATGTTAATCAGCCAGTGGATCTTAAAACAAGATATGTGTATGCTAAACTAAACATTCTTATGGTACAAATATAAAATTTTTAATTTCATTAAGTTTTCTTGTGTTTTTCTAATGTCTTTATCTTGGTGTAGTATTTTGATTTGCTGGTTTTAATTGGTTGTTATTTATCCAAACAAAGGCAGGATTTGCAAATATGAAAAATACTTGTCTGTGATTGGCTGGCAGTATGGTTCGTTCACATTAACTTTGTCAAGTTGCAAGTGCAAGTGTGCATGCCATAACGCACACTGAGTGAGCATGTGTGACACATTATTCTTTGTTCACAAAGATGCATTCACTCACATCAGCCTCACTGCTCGTTCAATGGAAACCTAGCAACTAACTCAGTCTTTATAGTCAAGCTGTAAGAGGTTTGTGTATGAGTCAAGTAAGTGGTGTGGTTTTAATTCTCGTCGAGTACAATGATTCTCCAAAATGACAGCCTTCATAAATGCGCCGGTACAGCCAAACCTACTCTGCAAGAACGCCTTCTCAATAGACCATTTTAAGTGAAAGTGACGCGTGCGATTCAAGACGATTTCAGTGCAACAACTAAACCTGTCTTTAACACTGTTACTGTTTTATAAAACAAAACCTATTTAAAATAAATGCTTAGGAAGTATGTCACACTGTGTGTGTTAGAGAACTTCTATCCATCTATCTATTCATCCAATAGTTACATTCGGTTATCCTTACAGGAGTGTGGCCGCTGGTTGGGAGAGAACACTATTTGTAAGAATGGCGCTATAAATATTTTAAAACAAAGTTTTATGCTTTCTTTAGAATCTGTAAACGGCGACTTTGTGTGTCTCAAGAAAATATGGAAATTGTTTTATTGTCCGGCTCTATGTAGAACTACCTTTTGCTGCAAATACAAGCTACAAATCTTTTGGAATGTTTCTGTACCAGCTTTGCACATCTAGAGACTGAAATTTGTACCTGTTCTGCTTTCTGAAATGACTAAAACTCAGATTGGCTAGATATCACCTGTTTACTTGGGTTTTCAATTCATGCTATCAACATTCAGTTGGATTTAAACTTTCTCTAGACTTTCACTGGGCCATTCTAACACAGAAATAAAGTTCTGGTCTAAACCATTCTATGGTTGTTTCGGCTTGGTTTTTTGGTTTCATTAAATTCATTAAATTCTCATTGGGATAATCTGGCATTGATACATTTAATAGAACAAAACAAAACCCAGATGGCATGAGTGTGGATGAGCTTGTGTAAACTTCAGATTTAATTCTTTAATTCTCTTTGTGGGAAACATTTCTGCTGGAGGCACTAAAGACCCTTTTACCATAAGTCACACTTTGATGAAAGAAAACACCAGCTAGCAAAGCACAAGCCATAGCAAAACACACCAGAAGCCTTCAAAACTCAGGCTGAAGGTTGTGCTTTTGCCTGTAATTTCTGGCCGATTTCTGGAACCAATTGACCAGCACTTGTTTACTGCAGTAGCTAGCCTCAGCTGGCTGCCTGAACCTGCAGGGAACAGTGGAAGTTGATGGTTGTTTTCAGTACTAAGCATGAAGAGGAGTTGACCTTCATCTCGCTCGGGACCAAAAGCAGTTGAACCTGAACGATCGGCTGATGAGGACTGTCGGCAAACACATCATGTTCAACCTGAAGGCACTGTCACATCCCATAATATCAACTCTCTGCTGCCTGTGCGCACAGGTGGTTGAAGCGTCTCTTTAAACTAGAACACGTAGAGGTTCTTCCCCTTTGGCCATGTCTGTCACACCAGCCTCCTTAAGAAAGAAAGATGGAGAACACAAAGGTACATTTTACAAACACCCACTCACCCCGGGCCCCCTCCTGGTCGTCTCCACGGTAACAACAGTCGACTCTACCTTATGAGGCGCCATTAGTCTCTATGGTTCCCTTCCTTCCTGTCTTGATTCCTGTTTCTGGATGTTTGCGTCCTTTAGAGGAGGTAAATAAACTATTGTGACACCTCACACCTCTCATCAACAGTGCCCCCCTCCGTCTTGTCCACCTCTCCTCTTGTCTGTCAGCCAGCTGTTGTTATTTGCCTGACTGACTATTGTTTTGCTCTGTACCAAGAGTCCCTCTGTCTCAGGCTGTCTCTGCACTTCATGTGGCGCAGCACCAATAGACCCTCAGACATACGGCAGGGCCGGGGCTCGTCACACCCCGACACACTCTGTGAGTCACTAGCTGCATTTCCATTACAGATGCGCACATATTT
>NW_015112748.1:184982-199249 GCF_001443285.1 Poecilia latipinna
GGCTCGCCCCACAGTTTGGGAACCTCTGTCTTAGGCTGTGACAGAATTGTGATGCAAATGTTGAGCAATGAAATCCAAGGTAGAGAATTCCTTGACTCCACTTTTGGTAAACAGGAAAGTGCGACGCAAGTTAAGATTCTTTATCAAATGACTGACTTGCCAACTATTTACTGGTTTCCCATTAAATGAGACAATAAAAATGCCAAACTGTTATTGATCACATACCTAAAAGATTTCCACTTTGTTTTTCTGAATATTGTTGAGAGATGTTGAGACATTTTTTTCCAAGTCAATCTGAAGACTTTCACCTCAATTTTGGCTCATCAAATCCACAACATCTAGGTCTCCTCTGACCCTACACATGCACAGCGACTGTAGTGTCTAACTCACTATTCACTACGTGAGATAAAAACTGTCAGGACTCGAGTCTCGCACCAGGAGTCCAAGTGAAGTCTCAGATCTTCAGGGCACAAATCTTCCTCATGTTTGAAATCTTTTGAGTGCGACTTGAGTCGAAGTCTCAAACTCGAGTTGCCATCTCTGTTATCTAGTTACCTAACCTTGAGGAAACTCTTCTTGTGACTAAATCTCATTGGTTAACAAAAAAATCATGTCATTGTGGTGAATTGTAGCTTTGCAATGAATTTCCTGAAGAATAAAAGCGTGACTCTGAATTGGCCCACATCTCTTCTCGGATCACTGCTATCGGTTCCAGCGACAAAAGATTCTGATCGTTCATCCATGCGTAGAATAGTGTAACCAGAACCTTGCAGAGGAAGACATGTCTCCTGCCGACACAGGCAACCATGGAAACGGCTTGAATGCATTTCTTATGTGGACAGAAACTAGAATATCAGAGAGAAAAACAACGTGCTTGTTTAGCATCTGTGCTGTGCGTGTTCGCCACATCCAGATCCACACGACTTGTTTATTTTAGCATCCATTTACTTAATTTCCTTCTTTCTCCATTTTTACATCCAAGCTCTTCAGCGATGTGACTGTAGTTGAGCCAAGAAACTGTCAGTAAGCTTTCTGACTCATCCTCTTATTTTCTTCTCGGTTGCTCAGGATTTACAGGAAGTTCTAATTCCATTGCAAATGGAAGAAGCTAAAAATCCCATACGCACCTGCTGGCTAAAGTCTTCAAAACCTCTTTAAAACAAGCTGTCCTGATTTCACCACTTATTGTGATCTTAACAGTATGTTCTATTGTTCATTTCTTTTCATTCTTTATCACAAAAACTGACATGTGGAGACCTATTAAATACATAATGCAGAGACAGTCAACAGACTTTATATTATTAACACAGTTTAATGAGTTCAAATGCCAGTTAGCTTACTTTACACACGTCTTTGAAAACCAAGTGACTGCAAACTGCCATAAATATTATTTATGACGTTATTGGATGAGCCAAGTATGGGGCTAAGCTCACAAAATTGCTACATAATTAAAATATTTTACCTTCAGAAAATGTATTTATTTCATATTTTTAACATGATTGACTTTTTTTTAAAAACAGCTTTAAGATTTTAAACTATCATAAATTTTTGAGTCTTTTCACTTGAATTCAGCTCTACAAATATTCTTCAGTCTCAGAGTTGTTTTCCAGCAGAAAACTTTCAAACTATGGATTTTCTAAAAGCAGATGGGTGAGGGCATCTGTTGCACGTTTGTTCTGGGATCAGATGTAAACATTCACATATGGATGGATGTCATCTATTGCTTGTGTAAAGTTTTTTTTTTTTTTCCAGAGATGAACCAACTGTTAGTGTAAATATGTTTATGAAGGAATTGTTTTGTAATTTCACCATAATAATTATGATTTTGATAGAGCGGTCCCTCTCTACATTCTATCTCCGTTTTTCTCACCTCCTCCAGTCCCCAGAGATCTTTGCTTCGCTCAGTCGGTTTTCATTTAAACGGAGCAGATTTCAGGAAATACTAATGAACTGCTAAAACCACAGCAATACTGGTGAGACAGCGAGCAAGATGCTGGCGGGCTTTTTCCTAAATGTGCTTAGAGTGCTTTTTAAAGAGTTGTTCTGCCTGCGGATGTTATCTATAGAACAGAAGAATTTGAAATGCATCAAGTATGAAGAAGTGACAGTAGAAAAACTGTGCCTGATCCATAAAGGCTGATCTATTGTGCCCTGAGCAACATCAGGCTTTATTATGTATTTTACGTTATATTTAGAATCCCTAATTACACTTTCTGAACCATTTGAAAGAAGGTTTGTTGCAGTTTATTTTTGCATGTTTGATCAAGGTTTCTTATTTTATTTTACATTGGCTGTTACACTTCTAGGTACACTCACTGAAAAAAATGAAGGTTGTGCAGATTTTACATGTCTGACCAGCTTGTGAAGCTGTCGGGTGTGTCAGTGTGGTCTACTGGTGCAGAGTTATCAACTAAATTCACACATTTGTGTTTGTTTAAAATAAGAAACGTTTAAACTGAATTCAGCACTGATTTTCTGTATTGGATCCTTATCAGCTAATACTAAACCTCAGATATTGTTTTAGTATCGGAGTTACCGGTATCGGAAGTGAAAAAGAGTGGATTGGTGCATTCCTAGTCTATAATTAAAAACACAACTTGCATAAAATGTGCCATTGCAGACATAAACAGGATTTAGGAGCAAATACATCAAACGGTTTAATTCCTAATTTTAAAAGTGTGATTCATTTAGTGACTTTTCCGACAAAAAAAATAAAAATCAGTATTTGCTAAAATCTGTATTTTCAATGATTGGTGATCGGCCAGAAAATTGCAATTGTTGCTCTAAAAACACAAATAGAACCTTTAAGTGACTTCATGAAGGTCCACTCAGATTCCACCAACCAGCCAATCAGCGGAAAGTGAATAACACTAGAGTAGCTTGAATCAATCAAGCTGAAGGTATTAGGACAGGATTAGCCATTAGTTGGGCAGCTGAGCACTCAGCCACTGCTCCAGCTCCGTTCTCCTTTTTTTTTTAAAAAAAGAGAGAGAAATCTGGAAGGCAAATAGTTCCTGAAATACAGTTCCTGATCCGTTAATAGCCAGAGCCGAGGGCGGGTGGATCAGACGGCAGCTGCTAACGTCTGTCGCTGCTCTCTTCTAGCCTTGTGCGGCGCACTGCAGTCATCCGGTCTGTGAGGCCGATAAACGGAGAAGGAACAGGCTCACCATCTGGCGTAACATTCATTAGCTGACTTCTCCCAGTGTGAAATGTCAGGATGTGAAGTGTAACGTTCAGCTGCGTTAGGAAGGCGCAGTGTGTTGGGCCCAACGCTGCCACTGAACCCCCACAGAGTCTTTGTGCTCACCCAAAAGGAGAAATAAAAAGTTTAATTTGAAGCCTGTCTCATTAGAGAAGGTGAAGTTTTTCTTCAGCCGTTCAGCATTACGTTCCCCCCCCCCGCCTGCTAGTAAACAGAACAAATAGTTGCTGTCAGGGTTCTGGCAGCTCACCTGATGCGCAGCCAGAATTCGTTCATCAGAGGCCTTTTCTGCAGGAGCCGCCTTGTCTTAGTCCACAGGGAACACACTGCAGTGCAGATTTATCGTAATGTCCCACAAACTCTGAGTGGTGGTCTTTCACAGATTCAGTCCACTTTCTCTGTCTCATGTGCATGTCAGTTTCAGCAGACGATGAATTAAGGTTTAAGTTTTCCTTTTGTTTACCCAAAAAGGAAAATAAATGTCATAATTCATATTATCCAAGTATCTTCAGCGTCGTTGTTGATGGCGACACTGTGGGCAGGAAGGATCTCCAGTAACATTAGGGATTTGCTTCGTTAAAAAGAAGTCACAACAATCTAATTTTGTGTTTTAAGTTGGGAAAAACAACATGAAACAAGAAAAAAGACAGGTGTAGTTAGGAACACCTGATGGACAAATTGAAATTATGAAAATAAATTTGCTTAATGAGAAGACGCCAGTTTAAAAAAAAAAAACATGTTTAATCAAATGTTTTTGCAGTAGGACGATGATGTGGTTTTGCAACTGTTTTGAAATAGACGTATTTTGCAAAACTGCAATGGAAACTTTTTTACGCATGACAGGAGTCACATGATCAAAAGCCAGATGTTACTACTGATGGAAATGATCAAGTAGACGACAGGAGGTAGTAGGAGGATGACGGGTTGTTTTTGTTTCTTTGGACAATGTTCAGCTGGCTCCAGCAAAGCTCTCACATCATCACAGTTCATAAAACGTTGTGTTACATGTTGAATCAGTCGCTCTTCTATAAAATCGGTGGCAACAATTTTCCAAAACGTAGCCGCTCCCAAGTAGGCGGGGCTTGTTGCTCCATTGCCTGAAGAAGACGCTCATGACTCCTTTGATTGGCTGATAGATGAGTGCCAGCACCATGAATGAATTTTGAACATCTTTTGAAATTGATTTTTAATGACTTATTGCGTGAACAAGCTTATTTGTGGAATTCTAACTTGATTTTTTATTAAAACATCACAGTTGCAAATTTTTATTTTTTTACATTAGAGGAAAACAGACACAGATTTGCACACATGTATAATGCAAATGCTGCTGCAGTGATTAAATCCTCCCAGGTAGAATCCTAGCTGGAAACAGCTAGGACAGATATTGTCCCAGATTCCCACTGTTTGGATCTCCCCCTGCACAACATGCAGCGCAGTGCATCACACTGCGT
Organism: Poecilia latipinna; assembly: GCF_001443285.1. NCBI lineage: Eukaryota > Metazoa > Chordata > Actinopteri > Cyprinodontiformes > Poeciliidae > Poecilia > Poecilia latipinna. The sequence goes on from NW_015112748.1 coordinate 189,639, forward strand.
CTTCCCCTAACCACAGCATCTCCCAACATGCAGCAGGCTGAGCGTGGCTGCAGGCTCACCCCCCCATCCCGCTTCTTCCTCATTAACATTTCAAGAGGTGAGGCTTTGTTCCTCACCGTAAAACTCCTTCTGTTCCACCCACAGATGACACGAAAAGATCTGAGATGTCGCTCGAACAATTCCGATCCAGGATGATTCTCTTAAAGGACGTCAGATGCATCGTTTCCATACAAAAGCTTCAAGTCGCCCGTCAATCATTTTCAGTTTTTTTGGTACAACTAACCCAGTTTGGCGCAGGCCTCTTTGAGCGAGTTCTTTCCCAGTCAGCTTCCAGCTCTTTAGCAGAGCCGCCGTGTTTTCTTCAGACAAAGTGACATTTTAGCTGAGCGTTATCGGTGCGGGACCGAAAGGTTAATTGCTCGCATCTCTGTTAGCTCAGCGAATCCTCTGGTCCGTGAAATGAAAACATGCTGACTCACGCTCACACCAGAGTTTTCATCTTAGTTTTTTTTTTTATTCTCTGCCAACTCTGCATATATGTACCAGATGCAATTATTGGCAAAATCCAAAGACGCATTTGACTTTTACTGAGTAGTTCTTGCATCTCGGGGTTGGGGACTGAAGGGGATCGGTCGGTCGGTTTGTGAAGCACAACAAAATGTGATGATGGCCGAGTCGGACAAATGTGGTCTGACTGACACTCAGCCATGTGGAAATGTAGGTTAATCTGGTCATATGGATGTGAACAAGGCCACCATTAGGCCTACCTCCAGGAGTGGAGGGAGAGACTACAAAGGAGGAGGAAGAATAGAGGAAGGCCGGGGAGGATGAGAGGAAAAGGGCAACCTGAGCGAGGGAGCGGTGGAGGACAAAAGAACAGAGGGAGCAGGAGAAGATCGATGCGGCTTTTTGGAGGTTGAACCCACCCCCTACACGCACACACACACACACCTACACACACACACACACACACACACAAACACACCCCTCGCAGCCTGGCTTCAATCGCTCCTCAGTGTGACTGCCGGATTGGCCGAGTGTCTCCATGGTCACGGGCACAGTCACCACGCTGTGGCACGCTTCCCCTAACCTGCTTTTGTGAAATACAATTACACACAAAACCCAGAGTCACACACCATGGCTCAGGCTTTAACTAGAAAGCTCACTAAAGTAGAGACACACTGATCTGATATTATCTGTATCGGTCCTAATATTGAAAATCATTCTAGATCGGGTATCGTGACGGAGGCACATACTTTTTTACATCACTGTAAGCTGCCCAGTATCACGACTTAAGAGCACATCTATTCAGTCTAATTCTATGCTTTGTGCTGAGAATGTCATGCTTTATTATTTATTTTGCATCATATTTACAATTTCTAATTGCATTTTCTGAACCATTTGAAAGAAAGTTTGTTGCAGTTTATATTTTATGTCTCTTTATTATTTATTTTCTATTGGCTGTTCTACTCATCTTACTGACGGAACAAATTAAAGTTGTTTTTACGTGTTTGACCAGCTTGTAAAGCTGTTGGTGGATTTAAATGTGCTGTGCAGAGTTATGAAATAAATCTGTAATTCAGCACATTTATGTCTGTGTTTTAAAAAAAACAAACAAATATAAAATGTTTGAAGTAAATCTGGCACTGTTTCTTGTTTTTCTGCACTGGATCGGTATCGGCCGATACTAAACCAAAAATATCGGTATCGGAAGTGAAAAAAATGGATTGGTGCGCCTCTAGACTAAAGGTACTATGTCAGTTACATTTTACAGTTCAGTTCATCTAGAACTGTATGAGTCTAATCAGAGGAGCACCGATTATAATTTTGTAGCCGATTTCCAGTCTCTGACTTTCCTAAAGCTTTGAAATGCTGCCAGCAGTTTTCATCGTTTCCAGTAATTTTAGACTGCAGCTAATGATTATCTTCGTAATCATGTATTTTATTGATTATTCCAAGGATTTATAGAGTAATGGGATAGAAGAAATTTGTCACACACTGCAGATTTTTCATTTTACTAATTAAGCTTATTTTACACAATATTTATATAGTGCTTATTTTAGAAATGTATATAAAAAAGGCAAATAAATACTTNATTTCCTTTTGAAAAATGACAAAATAAATTTTTTGNCTGAAAATGCAATGAAATGGTATTCCTTTAGGAAGCGCTAGAAAATTAGCATCTTTAGCTAAAACATTCTAACATGAACATGTGAAAAGCTCAGCCTTTTCTGCAGGATGTAACATCAGTACAGCGTCAGACTGATCTGATTATTTTAATTGTACAGCAGAAGCTGTCCTATAGTGACAGGTCCAACTCCTGTATTAGCAGATTTGATTAATTCAGTGAATTCAGAGTGATTCATTTACATTACGCAGCCAGCACTCTTCAGTAAGACTTGTGTTTAGTTAAATTAGCTAGAATGATGGAGACTGTGCACTGCAGTGTGTAGAGAGCAGAACTGGGTTCTGTGCGTTCAGCTGAGCAGGCAGTGGCCCCTGCACCGCTGCAGGGCCCGTTGCCATGCGCACACCGTTAGGAAACCCTCCCACTCCTCTCTCCTCATGGCCACATTCATCACATGGAGACTCCCACCTGCTCACCAGCAAGCCCCGCTTCGTCCCGCCTCCCTCTCTGTGGGCACCACCTGCTGGAAGTAACGGGGAACTGCAGCTCTCACACCCTGCTGCCCTCACTCTGACCTGTGCCTTTTTTTCCACACAGAATAATTTATGGTTTAATTTACTGTGCACCGCCTGGAGGAATGGTTTCTGGTGATGGTACAGCAGCAGAGGGTCATTAGTTCTGAATGGGCCGAGGCGAACCTGGTAAGCATCAGGGATGCAGAGAGCTGAACAACCACCTTCATGGCTCCATTTACAAACCATTCAGTTCCTTTGTTTTCATCTGCTTTTACATTCTCCATGCAGGGTGTGCCCACACATCCTCCCACTCACATAATGTGCTGTAATGCAGTTCAGCCTGCACCGATCTGAAGTCTGAAAATGATTGGTCATGGCCATGCTGGCATGCTGCTGCTGCAAACAAGACTAAACTCTGTACTGAGCGACGCATTTCATTCTATCGTTCCATCCATCCCTCATTTATTCTTCCACTCCCGACTCCTCAGGTCCGCTCAGGTTCTAATTACCTGTCAGGGACAGAGGGACTCCGTCCACTGCATCGCAGCTTTCTGACACGTCTTGTTTTCCTCTGAATGTTTGCCTACAGGAAGACGCTCTGGGCAGAGATCTAGTCAGGCAGCGACTCAATCAAGATACCATGTTCTATGATGGGATTGATGGCTGCATGGTTGGATGAAGAGATGGATGGATGCATGTTTGGATGATAGGATGGATGTGTGGTTGAATGACGAGATGGATGTGTGCATGACATTATGAAAACAAAACTGTGATAATATTTCTGAATATTCTGTGTAAATGGGCCTTAAAGCATAACTACGACGTTTTGTCCAAATGAAGCAGTTAGAAGACATCTCTGTTTTCCGTTTTGCAGACGACTGATTCTTTTACTTCAGTTTTCACGTTTTATTTCAGTCGGTGGTAAACTAATGTCTATCTCTGTCTCAATATGCATTCTTGTTTCTGAAAGAACTTTCAGAAACAAGTTCTGAATGGTCTATAAGATGTTTCTTATAGACCATGTTTAAGGTCAACAACAACAGCACACTATCAGCGATATTAGTGATTAGTGGGTTGCCAGCACGTCTTTATAAAGGGACCTTGCAACACCACTTCCTCTTGTGTTAAATGTGTGTGTGTGAAGTAATGAGATCCTCTTCCCCTCAGCCGCTGTTGCAACAAGGTTTAGAGTTTCCTCGCCTCCTCTGCCGGAACATTTCAGAGCATTAGAGAAAACAGAAGCGTGTTCGCGTCTCGTTTGATGGCCGCCGAGCATCGCCATGCGCCGGGCGTTCAGCGTGTTCAGAGGCTACCGGAGAGCAGGGGAGGATGATGACGACGTGTTTGTGTGCAGCCCGGCATGCAAGGTGACAACTGTGACGCAAAGAAATGCTTTTGTGTTTGCAGTTAGCCAGATTGGAAGTGCGCTTTGGTGCCCTGCGTCCGTCAGACTGATCCGGCACCAGTCCACATCCCCTCAGGAGTCGCGTCTCTGTGCCGTTCCGGTTGGAGAACTTTTTTTCCACCTCTTGCAGCCAGCAAAGCCTTTGAATCTCTGAAATCTGTTAAATTGTTTTCCACGTAGTATTTATGTGCTGCTAACTGAGGCCTGACAGGCTAGAATTAAGGCGGCCGCAGTCTGCCAGTTAAAAACTTGATGTTGACATCAATTATTCATTTAGAGAAGGTTCCCCGCCAAGTGTCAGACGGTCTCAGCATATGGTGTGGACTTCTTTTGCTCATACACAGCCTTCTATTTATACACAGACTGCAACCTGAAACTAAATGAAGCCGTTTGTGTAGAAACGCTTCGGCCTTTGTTACGGTTTTTAACTTTCTTTTTCTGCCAGACTTTCTGATTTGATTTTGGGCCTAGAATCATTGTGTTGTCACGCAGCTTACCGTCCACTCTAAGTATATGCTGGAGCATCATTTGGTAACAGTTCTGTTACACTATTTCTCTTCTTCTTGTAACTATGTATCTCTCAGTTTTTTCTTCTTGTTGCATTATTGTTCCTGCTAAACATTCCACGTAGTTTAGGATTTCCTGCAGCTTGCAGAAGTTGAATTCTTCTGGGCTTTTTAACCTCCTCTTTACTTCTCATTTGGGCTGTGCTTCACATTGTGCAACGATTAGTGGGATTCTGTCATTTTACTACATTTTGTGCTCCGAAAAACTCAAATTGTTGCCACTATCAAGAGATTTGTAGCACATTTTCTTTTACAGTCAGCATTTGCTACAACTAAGTTTTTGCTACTGTAGGACAATAAATGATATTTCTGTTCTATTCATCTAATCTGATTCCAAGCATCAGAGGCCAGCGGTGCTTTCTAAACTCAGCTCTGTATTCTGGTTGTTGGTGTTTTACAGTTTGCATGGATAATTTACATATGTATATATCAACTTTTTTTCACTTGCACATCGTTTTGTTCGTTTTAATCATTCATCGTTTGATTTTCCCCCTGTTTTACTCTGTTTTGGTGATGGATTGTAGAGCATAGAGACAATCGGTATTGGCCAAGGAAACTACAATCAATGCATCCATAATTTCAACAAAAAAAGGTTGACAATAAATCAATTAGTATACCTTAAACTTATAAAAACTCATCAGACTCTTCAGACTTATTTTGACCCTGAATCTTTACCAGGACCACCGTTGTAAATCTTTGTTGTATCTGCTAAAACTGATATGGGCAGATCAGACATTTTAAAAGATCAGTGATCGACCAAACTAAAAATACAAAGCAGGCCCGTTTTAGTGCATGTTTTTAGATAATAGTCCTACTAAAAGCCAGGTTGAATGGAATCATTTACACCTGAACTCAACCTGAACAGAACACACACCATGCCAACAACTACTGCTTAAGTCTCACTGAGTTTCCTTTTATATGTTTTTATATGTTTTTTTATATGTTTTTATAATGTTTTTGCAGCACAAAATAACCTAAGTACTGTATTAAATGCATTTAGAGACGCCCCCATAACGGCAGCATGACTAATTTATGAGCTGAAATCATGTGGACACATGTGGTGTGGCATGCTTATAAACAGTAGTGCTTTGTTCCTGCACACACACTCAGCCGTGCCTAAAATTGACTTTTAAATTGCTCTGAAAAATATTCTACATTAGCTTTGGCCTTAAACCGATTCAGGCCCCGCTCCTCATTCCTCTGCACTCAAACTTGATCATTATCACATTTTATTTTAATCTAAGTTGAAACGCCAGCGTGCCGCTCATGGTTGAGCACGAGCCGACGCCATTATCTCTTTGCTTTGCCGCATCGCTCCGTCCAGCGTCTGAGACACAGAGACAGGCGGCGTGACTCCAAAGTGGAAACAGCAGGCCTTCAGCTTCGCTCCGGCATGTGTGCAGGATATGAAACGATCCTCCGTGTGGGAAAATATTCCCGTTATCCCATAAAGCAACAGGAAGTCCAATCTGGGTGCAGAAAGCAGTGGATGTTCCTCCTGACTGGAGTCTGTTTGCCTCCAAACATTCCTCACCTGGAACAAACCACAGAGTGAAGGCGTGGCGCTGACTCAGCGCCCAGGATGAAAATTGGGATTAAATTTGTGCAAATAGGACTTACGAAAATAAATTCTCTTAACGGAAACAGTTTCAGAACTACTCTCATTTTTCGATAGGATGAGACGTCTTTTGTGGCCGTATCAAAATTGGTTTAGTTTGCAAAACTGCAATGTAAACACTTATTTCACGTCACACGAGTCGTGATCTCAGCCGGATGTGGCCGCTGGCGCAAACCACCAAGAAGACAATGATCGGATGCATGCATCCGGTTGTCAAACTAGATATACAAACTAGCCGGCTAAGCAGCTAGTTTTTAATGACTTATCACGTGAACAAACTTATTCAGGTATGATTAAAAAAACAAAAAGTATGTGTATATATATATATATATATATATATATATATATATATATATATATATATACATACACACACATTCTTATTTAACTGAAAAACCACAATTGCACAATTTATTTTATTTATTTATTTATTTTATTTATTTATTTATTTTCAAAATTAGCAGAAAATTGACAGTTTGGTGTACATTTGTTATGGAAATACAGCTCCTGTTGGAAACTTGGCACCTCTCCAGAAGCCAAAATACTCTGAACCATATCCATGGAAACGCAGCTTTCTGACATTAATGTTAGAAAGGCGTCTCTCCATGCAGTCATGTCATTCTGCAAAACCTTCAGATGCCATTTCTCTTTAGTGTCTCAAACACTAGAACATGAAGCAGTGGGACTTTATTTGTCCTCAACAGTCCATTGATTTTATTTACTTTACAAACATGCGCTAATGTTTCTTTTGTTTTTTGACATTATGTCTTCATCCCCCTCGCAGGATGTGGTTTCTCAATTTTAGGCAGTGCTTATATGCAACAGTTGCTAAGACAACAAGGTTTCTGTCTCCTGCTTGTACGTAACTGGATCTGCTGACATCCTCTTTGCGCCCTGCTGGTTCTAAAACACCTGCTCCACAGTCTCTTTAACAGAGATTTTTGGGAGGTGATGTAGTGACTTTATCAGAATATTTAGCAAATTTGTAGACCAAAGAAATATCTGTATCGGCCAAAATCAAAATCAGTCAGTTGGGCTTGGTCCCATTTCTGAAAAAGTCAGATTATAATCATTTGAATCTGGAGTTTAGGTCTACATACTCAATTCAATTTACTTTATTTATATAAGTCCAATTAAAAACAAATATTGTCTCGAGACATTCACAAAAAAAAATCTATTCAAGCACATTCCACTTGGTTCTCGTTAACAAACAGTACAATAAATTCAGTTCATTGTTCAAATGAGTTAAAAAAGATTCTATCTAATGTCTAAATATGGTCAGTAAGTCCGCATTACGATGCTGCGTACATGTTAAGTTATTCCTAAATTTAAGTTGAGCTTAAATCTTTCTCTTCTGCCTTGTGGGATTAGATCGAACACGTTTGTTTTAGCTCTTTGGTGTTTAAGCAATTTGTAAACCTTTATACTGCCTGGAACTCTTCACATTTAAAAGCTGCCCTTATTAACATACCACCATCTTCTCGACCTCTCTGCTGATAGATATACGACTGGACACGTTATAGACTGAGACTATGTGGCGTCGGAGCTCAGAGCTGGACTGAGACGCGCTCTGAGAGCCACATGTGGCGCCTGATGTGATCCAGCAGCTGCCATGCAGGCCGTCACACACGCCATTCCATGACTTTCAAAATAAGACGTAGAACAGTTGATCTTCTTTCCATCTGTAATGGCACATTCACTGCAAGAAATAACTAATTTTCTCATTTTCTATAACTCAGGATTGAGATCTGCTAAAGTTCAGCTGCCTAATTTATTGGTGGACCCCACATCAAAATGTTTTAACTTTTAACACGTGTGTCTCATATGTATGTATGTGAGTAAAGGACAAAAATGAACTGTCCAGGATAATTTGTAAAGACAACAAGATTACCAGCACAGAGCAAAGGATGCTGGGAGATTTCTATAAAAAGACAAAATAAAAGTCCCAGTAACTTAGGGGATTTGTTAAGCTTCTCTCATTTATAGGAACTTATTTATTCCAATTCCAACAATGTAACTCAACTGTTGACCATTGATCAGATCTGAAGTTGCTGGTGTGATTCTGTAGTGATGTTTTGGTCTCAACTTGACCCTTTTTTTATGAAAAACAATTGTGCTCACAGAGACTTGATAATTCATTTTATTTGTTGGTTCTGTTGTTTTGTTTATTTATTTTAAATAATTAAAATATCTTCTTGTTCCAGTTTTAAATGTTCATAATAATTTAAAGTTTGTTGATCTTTGAGAGTATGTTCTTTCATTATTATTCCATTACCAGCATTATATTACTTGAAAATGGTCTCAAAACAACAGTATTATCATTTATCGCAATAGGTTCTGTGACAATTTATCTGTTTTGTAACTGTTACAAAAATCAATGTGTGATCCCCGTTCTGCCGTCTCCCTCTTCAGACGACGTCTCCCACGGGTCCGGGCCGCTCCGTCTCGCCGGTCTACACCAACCTCCAGGAGCTGAAGATCTCCCAGTCCAGCTTGCCGCCCGTCCCGTCAGGCTCCCCGCTCCACGTTGTGGGCGACTGGGAGACCCACAAGGACCTGAGCGGCAGGTACTTCTACTACAACCGGGCCAACAGCGAGCGCACCTGGAAGCCGCCGCGCTCCAGAGACGCCTGCAGCAGCACCAGCAGCGTCCGCGGAGACGGCCAGGGCACAGCGGAGAGTGAGGTATTGTTCAAGACGAAAGTGACCCTAGACATACAGCCACACTTCTCAGTTCTGTTTGTGGAAACGATGTGTAACTTTCTATTGCACATTTATTACACCAACATTGAAATGTGTGGCTGTAATGTGACATCTAAAATGTCACATATTAACATTTCAAAATGTATGTCTCTGTAATATACATAAGAGATAGTTGTTACTTATAGACAAAGTTTTTCATGTTTCTAGATGAAAACTCTGTGGTAAAAATGTTCTTGTGGTTACTGACTGGAAGGAAATGAGAGAACCTTTGATGTGGGGGAAATTATGGCTTCCTGTCAGGTTGTTTGTTCCTGATAAATCATCCAGCACTGCCCCCAGGTGGTGTAATGACGCACTGCAGCAGGATTTCACTTGAGATTTAGCCCAACGTTAGTTTTTGATGAAAAAAAAAGTCAAATGATCAGCGTTTTGGAGATTTTGCATTTCAGTGGATTATTTTGGTCCAATAATGAGCTCTTGAGATGTTTTTAGTATATTCACTGTTCCTGTCATTTCCTCATACTTCCTCTCTAGAAACCTAATTTTAACTTTTCCAAGTGAGGATTCATATTTACAGTAGCAAAACCAAACATCCCTTTTATCTGGTACTTAACACTTCCCTACAGCCTCCAGCTACGCTTTTCACCTCCATCCCTCTTTTTTACTGCATTTTAAC
>NW_015112748.1:202664-203928 GCF_001443285.1 Poecilia latipinna
GTCTACCTTACTCTCCCACACAACAACTTGTGACGTTTCAGCAGATTTTCATTCCTTAAGACTATAAAAGTTAAAAACATAACATTCAGTCCGTTAAGATATTAGGTTTTCAGGCTTGATATTTATTTTGCGATTATTAATAAGCGCTCCCTGAACACAGCAGTGGTTGATTAATTTTAAACTCCTGCTCTGCTAGTTATTTTGGTAATGGAACCGAAATGCACAGAATTCCGCAACACCTTGTTGAAACAATAATCACTGAGACTATTATTGTTGTTGGGTCATTAATTTGAGCATGTTTTGTTGATTTTTTATTTATTTATTTTTTGTTCTTTAATAAAGTTACAAACGTTTTGAGCGAGTCAGAGGAGGACGAGCTGGGCTCAACCTCCTGGCTGCATTCAGTTTGTCACCTAATGCCGAGATCGACTCAAAACCTTCAGCGATCGATGTATTGCGAACAGTCCAATCCAGGAAGAAAAGCACGAACAGTTCAGAAACGGTATGAAATGGGAAAAAAACTATTTATTTACTGATTAAGTCGTGTTTTAGATTGATCTTGAAAAACTAATCAGATACGACTGATTAGTGGGTGAACTCATGGCTGCCCAGTGAACCCATTGATTTTTTACAGCACCCAGCCGCTCCCGTCACTTGTAGGTACTGCAGTAGGTAAGCAGTACCCGACAGTACCCCCCTTCATTCACCCCTGGTAACACCCCTTTGGCTTCTACACCGGACTTACCAAAGACATGGTGGTCCACAATAAGAGTCCAACCCACACAGGAAACTCGGCTCGTTCCGGAGTCTTCTCTTACATTTTATTAAGTGGACATTCAACTGAGAGTAATGGTTTTTAAGCGGTTACTTTAAAAACTGTGATATATTTTATGACCAGTAACATGCCAAAATTATGGTGCTTATGATTTGTAGTTCTGGTTGATAAGTTTGGTGTTGTTGTTTATAAAGCTGTTTCTTTATAACATCTTAATAAAGAAACAGCTGTAAAATGAATAAAATGTTAAGATAACGTCTAAAAGTTAATAAACCAAAAATTAATAAAATGTTAAGGCAATATTTAAAACATTAATAAACCATAGTAAGGATGCAATGTTAACAATTGAAATGAAATGTTAAGAAAATCTTAGAAGTAATGAGTATTTAGGGTAACAGAATATAAAACGAATACAATAGGGCTGTTGTAAACGAATATTTTAGTAATCGAGTAATCTATCGATTATTCTTACGATTAATCGAGTAATCG
>NW_015112748.1:208239-213677 GCF_001443285.1 Poecilia latipinna
AGGTACTCGAATCATTCGAGGAATCGTTTCAGCCCTAGAATACAATGATAAAATTTTAAACCAATAGAGTAAATAAGTCAATGATTGACCTTTGATGACCTGTGGAAAAATGTATAAATATCTTTAAATAGATAGCGGCACAAATGAAAATTTTTTTGCTGCACAAATGTTTGATACCAATTTAATTTGATTTGAAGGTAGAGGGGGTGTAGCTTCACTCAGCTGTGACTCTCTGACCACCGACATGAGAATTAGAGATGACCTTTCACCTTTATGTCTAAAAATCAACCAATCACATTCACTTCCTGTTCCAGTTACCATTTATTTGTGTTCTCCTTCGTCCTGCTCAGCCGCTGTCTTCTGAAGAGAACGGCCACAGCACACACTCCAGCCAGTCGGACAGCCAGTACGGGTCGCCCCCTAGAGGCTGGTCGGAGGAGCTGGACGAACATGGACACACCCTCTATGTGTCCGAATACACTCAGGAGAAGGTGGGACACTCTCTGCATGCATGCAGGCGCTCGTGCTAACCTTTAGCTTAGTGTTATCTCGTGCTGTCACTGCTCCCGGACGCTGAGGACTGTTTGTATCCGCAGTGGGTCAAACACGTGGACGAACAAGGCCGGCCCTACTACTACAGTGTCGACGGATCCAGGTCAGAGTGGGAGCTGCCAAAGGTGAGATTAGCTCGTTAGCACCAGCTGCTTCACTTCCTGTGGATTAAAGCGATGGTTACATCATTATCCCTGTTTCCCCCCCTGCTGGTGTGGATCCGTTTAGAGAGTTGTAATAGGATGAGGGGTTAAAGTTCACAGAAAGTAGTTCGGGGTGGGCTATTTGTGTCTTCACCCCTGCTAATCTGGAGCGCATCAAGCAGAGCTTCTGATTGGTCGATTTAACAAACAGTAGAGTGACTGTGCTCACATTCAGAGTAAGATACTAAATCCGTGTGGATAGTGATGTTCTGGGTACGTGTCTGATGCTGCTGTGGGTGCTCAGAGGAGAGGTAAAGTAGCTGGATCCCTCTGGAGGAAACTTTCTGTGAACGTTGAATGAGCTGTAAGCTGTTTTCTACATCCCTGCAGTACAACATCTCCCCTCTGTCTGGAGAAGTTCCTAAGAGTCGGAGTTTGGAAAGGAAGCAGCCAGACCCCATCGTCCTCACCAAGTGGAGGCACAGCACCTACGTCTTGGACCTCAACGACAAGGTAACGGGTGGAGGGGTCGCAAAGGGTCAGAATCTGAGAACTGCTACTGTTTTCACATCAGATGTTTAGACTCTGAGTTCTCTTTTCTCATTTTGCAGTCTGTTTGAGATTATTAGGAGAATAACACCAAGTAAAGATGGCGGCATGGTGATCATGTGAAGTGTGCTGACATTTAAAAAAACTACATTATGTCTAAATAAGGGATTCACCGATCCATGTCTTTTCACTTCTGATACCGATATCTGCATCTGGCTATCTGTCCATACAGATTTTGTATTTGTACCAATGTATGCAGGTATGTTCAAAAACACAACTTGAGGCAAGTATAAGTTTAGAAAAGGAAGTTGGAAGAACAGGAAATCCAGTTAACAGGAAAAACACACAGTGTAAACAGATATGCAACTTTAAGAGTTCCAAGTTGACTGCTGGTATTTTGTGAATCCAGAACAGATCCCCAGGAAGGATAAGATTTATTTATTTCCAAATTAAAAAAGGCTGCTTTTATTTTTATTTTTTTCTGTTTTATAATATTCCTCTGTTTTCTGCTGTATGATATGCTGTTTTATGATGTTTTAATTTTGTTGAAAATTTGTTGTCAATAAAGGTTTGATAAAATAAAAATGAGCATAAATTAAGAATACTGGTTCCTGTAGTGGCAATTAGTCAAGGTATAAATCAAAGCAGATTAGAGTAAACAAACATTTCACCCCTGGAGTGTAAACTGTAGCCTTGGCTGCTAATATTCAGTCCTTCGTTTTCTACTACTGATGGCGGTTTGTCATTGAGTGTGGATGAAGCTAAGCAACTTCTTGGTAATCTCTTTAGCTTTCATGTTGCTCAGTGGATGTTTGCCTTGTGTTTGGAATGACTCCAGACAGGATTCCTGACGGCTCCTTCCTGTCTGTGTGCCACCTGGTTAAATAGATCATCAGGCTCTTTATAGTGGTGGTTCTTTAAATGTTGAAGTTAGTTGTGCTACTGGTTGCTTTCAGCCTGTTATTAACGGCTCATTCATTCTAATTCAGTGTTTTTCAGAACAAATGAAAGTGCAGGATGCATTCAGGCTCTGCAGCAAACATGACTGAGTTGCTTAATAAATCCTTACACAGAGGAAAAGCACATTCTCTCTCTCTTACTTCACATTGTTTCACAAAAACCTTAACCTTCCTTATCTTTACCCTGAATAACAACAAGCCCTGATTGTCCTCCAGGTTTCCTCGTCCTCACTAACCTCACACCATTCTGTCTTCTAGTCGGTTGCTAGTTTTCTAGCCTCTCATCATGATGTGCCTTGTGTTGGTAGGAGTGTGCTTCGGCGCCCAAGCAGAGCTCTCCAGACTCTGACTCCTGCCCATCATCTCCTAAACACCCTTCAACCGTTAGTATCCCCGTTCTCACAGCTCGCTGCATCTGCTCTAACTGCATCCACTCTCTCTGCACCCGTTTTCACTGCATCCGCTTTCACCTCACCGGCTTTCACTGCATACACTCTCACTGCTCACATCTCCTCTACTGCATGTCACATCTCTGTTCTAATTGCATCCAAGCTAACATCATCTCTTAATCGCTTAATGGCTGCTTCTACTCCAAGAAACTATAGACAGTGAGAGATTCTGTGTGAAAAGAGTCATGAGAAACGCTTACAGTCCCCCCTACATTACTTCTGCTTCTGATATGTTGTCACACTTTTTATTATCAAGAAAAAGATAACCTGAGTAAATGCAAACAGTTTTCATTTACTAAAAAGAAAAGGTTTTCCAGTATAGCTTGGCTTTGTGAGAAAGTAAAGTTTACAGACAGATCCCGATTGATCCTGGTTATTAAACAATGCAGTCGAGTTCAGTTTATTATTCAATTTGGATCAAATGTTTTTAGCGGTGCTCTGGTTTCAGTTTTCTGAGGATCTGGCTCAGTGTGAATGACCGTTCGCCACAACCAACAGGGGATTTGAGAAGACAGCGAACATACACAAAACAGAAACAAACACTGAACAAGGAGTGCTTTCTGTGTTGAGGAAAAATTCAGACACTGTTCTGTCTTCTTTTGTGACCTAATGGTTGAATCGTTGATGGCCTCTTAAAGTAGTTTTGGTTTGTCACATGGTGTTTGGAAGCTTCACTGATGCTCCATGATGTTAATAATGACTCTCACTGTCCTTCACTGGAGTCCAAAACTTTTAGAATGTATTTTTTCTTTTCCAGACTGTTAGGTGTCAGTGACTCAACTTTAATAAATTACCCCATAATTTAAAAAACTGCTGTTTGTATTTCCTCAGGTTGGATCACTATAGTGTGGAATATAGAGACCAGTTTTAACAAAGACTTTCTGTTTCTGTTGGGTGAACTATATTAAGTGTCAGCACCAAAACCAAAACTTCAAAGTTTAGAAAATACAATATTTATATGACAGATATTTTGCCCATAACTGTACATTTTGCTATTCAGTCCAAAATGTACATTTAGTCCTTTTTTTGATCAGATCTCTGTAACTCAGCCTTAATGCTGCTCTCACAGCTAATGCAGTTATAAATGCTGCCATCTGCTGGTAAAAATCAGACATGACATACCTCGCCACCAGATTGAAACCCTGCATGCTTTTGCTTTGAGCTTGTAAAGCGTCAGGACATTTATCTGGTCAACGTTCACTGGCTTGAACTGTTTCTGTTTGTTCCTCTTCAGCCCTCGGAGAAGTGTGGAGTCCTTAATGTCACCAAAATCACAGAGAATGGAAAGAAGCTCAGGTTGGACACAAGTGTTTGTTTCCCAGAAAAGTATTCAAATGTTTTACTCCCTTTGAACTTTCTGATATTCTGTCATGTTATAACACACATTTGCATGGACTGTGTTGGGGATTTCATGTGACATGTGGGGAAACATGGAAGAAGAGACCAAAGCTGATTATAAGGCCTGATTATCGCCCTGAAACAGCCCGGACAGGCGGTGACAGCATCATGTTAAGTTTTGTGGTTGTGGCATGACAGAATGCAGCAGAGCTCAGCGGGTGTGAATACTATTGCAGGGCAGAGTACCGTACTGTGTTGTTGTTTTGTCTGACAGGAAGAACTGGACCTCTTCCTGGACCGTGCTGCAGGGTTCCTCCCTCCTGTTTGCCAAGGGCCAGGGCGCCAGCACCAGCTGGGTACGTAACTGTCAGCTCACCCCAGCGGCTCCGTGGCCGTTCGTCTCTGTGACGACGCTCTCTTGGTTCTCTCTGAGTAATCACCTGTCTTTTGAGCCGTCTGTTGCTGTGCAGTGTCGTCTGTTCATGCCTCTCTTCTCCTTTCCTCTCATCTCCTCTCCTCTCTGAAGTCGTACTACCGCAGCGGCTCCATCCCGGAGCTGCTCCTCACTCTCCTTAGCAGCTGGAAGCGCTTGGTCAAGCCCCGCCCCGCCGTCTCCTATGTGACGGCTGTTGCCGTATGTCCCTCCCACCCCCATCTCAGCATGAATTAGCGCCTCCTTGTGTCCTCCTTAGTGTGTCATGGCCCCCTCCCTAAAACGGATTAATTTGTGTGTTTGAGGCCCTTGGCTTTATCTTGTTTGACTGTGATTACCCTAATGCATTAATACAAAGTGAAAGAGCCCTACAAGGCATGCAACACCTGTCTAACCTTAGTGTTAAACGTAGTGGCTCTTAATGGCATCTATAAAGTGTTTCCACATGTGATGGGACAAACATCCTGTATGGTTCATGCAAAAAATACACACATCCTTCAACTGATGCTCTTTTGAAGCAGCTTTTGATTCAGTTTCAGCTTTCAGTTCTCTTGGGTGTTCAAGTTATGAATTTGAGATTTTGAGATTTTCCTCAAGATTGCTGATTTGTACAAAACAAATCAGTGCAACTACAAAATAAGAGACTACAAAGGAATCCAAAGCTCTTTATATTGAAGTATTAGTCAGGAGTAGAGGTGTGCCGATCAATCGGCCACCGATCATAATCAGCCGATTTCCTTGAAAAAGTGTATGATTGGTGATCGCAGATCACGGTCTCTTGTTGCCGATCACACAAACCGATCACCTGCATCTCATTTCCAGCCTGCCTGTGCAGCTGGTCTCCTCTTTCCTTCACACTGCGCAAACGTGCAGCAACAAATCCTAAGCGATGTGGAACTATAACGCACTGAGTGAATGGGGAAGTTTGCGTGTTGCGGCGGAAAATTGAAGCACGTCAAAATGCATCAACACGACGAATCTAATATGGGATAAAAACAATGACATACTTGACGGA
>NW_015112748.1:217521-313963 GCF_001443285.1 Poecilia latipinna
TGTTTTCAGTCTGTTAAAGATAGTATTACTGATAGCAGTACAATTTGCACAATGCCCGTTTTGTTTTTTTCTTGGAAAAAGTTATTAAAAACAAGTTTTTGTCTAAATTAAGGTGAATTCATGGTTCCTTTTTCCACATAATGTAACCGGTAATGTTTATGATTAAAAAAAAAAAAATTACGTGATCGGACCTCATGGGTGATCGGAATCGGCAGGAAAACACCTGATCGGCACATCTCTAGTCAGGAGTGTTCTCCCAGTCTGGGTTTGCACTAATCGATCTGCTCCAATTTTCTTTATTTTAGGTGATTATCCAATAAGTACATGAAAAACCAATCTTGTCCACTGATCTTATCTACCCTGAAAATCAGTCACTGTTCCCTATTGCTCTGCTATGAGAGAGGATGGACTGACAGATCCCGCCCACCAGCTCATATCAACGTTTAACAATAGTCACCCCAATGTTGCCAACTTAGCAATTTTGTTACTATATTTAGCAACTTTTCAGACCCTCTAGCTGATTAAGATTGGAAAATTGAACATGTATTTTGACCTCAAAAGGTCAAAATACACAGTCTTATTGCGTTGTTATGAACAGTTCCACACAGCAGTCAAAACCTTCAGTTGTCTCCTGCAAAGATGAAACAGAAGATGGAATACGTTTGAATTAAGGTATGTAACGGCCTAGCCAAAGTCTGGTAAATCAGTGAGATCTCCAACAGAGAACTATGGACAGGATGTTCTTAAAATCTGATCTGGAACCGTTGAAGGCAGACCAATGCTGTCGAGTCAAAAAGTCAGATTGTGCTCAACCAGAGCAGACTGAGAGCTGAAACCGAGTCAGAAGGTTCTACTGTACAGCATCAGTTAAAGGGCAGCAAGTTAATTAATACAACTTTTTTTATGTCCATATTTTTATTCTTTTAATGAGATTTGTTTTTTGTTTGTAAATTGCACTGGGTAACTGTCACATTGTTTGTTTGGGTGGTTTATCTTAATCTCATCTATTTGAAGCATATAAACCTGGTATTTGAACAGCAGTGTTTGCTCTTAAAAGCCACTTCACTCGGTCACTAAAGCTCACTGGTCATGCTTTGGTTCACGAGTTACTGGAATAAAGCAGAGAAAAACACCTGTAGAGGTTTTCTCTTGGCTTCTGGTGTCATGTTCAGTAAATGGTTCCTGCAAATGGAGACCAACAGTTGGCTTGATACTCAGTGCTTTGGAAAAGTATTCACACCGCTCAGACTCTTCACATTTTGTCACCTTTTCACAACAATATGTATTCAAAGCGGTGCATCATTAAGAAGTAGAAGGAAGACGATGCATGGAATTAAAACTTTTTGCTATAAGGACCATGAAAATGCCAAAAAAGTAAAATTTTTCAAATTGTAGTATATTTTTTTATTTGCTTTTATTTTTATTTTGAAGGGCAATGATCTAAAATGATGTAGTCATGCAGAACCAAAACATAGACAGGTTCACCTTAGTAAAAGGAATGTTGAATATTTTTGGCCTATGTAAACAAAAAATTATATTCTAATCAACAAAACCTGGATTTATGGAAGTCTTTCTTTAACAACAAAAAACAATAGTTACTTTTAACTGAGTTTAAGTGTTTATTTAAAATTAAACTTCGATACGATCATATTTGCTCTCTAAGTAAAAGTAGATATTCTGCTCCTACTTACTATTAAGTTTAATAAAAACCAAGTAGCCTTTTATGATTATGTAAAGAATAATACTTTGTGTTGTGCATAACGTTTCATCTTACAAAGTCTTCAATGTGGTCAAGTGTATACCATTCTTGTATCAATGAATATAACGACACATTTTATTTCTGACATGAAATCTCAAAGCTTTACCATCAAAACATTCTTATAAAACAGCAACAACCACAAACAAGGATTATAAAATACCACAGAATTCTGGTCAGCGCGCAGAAAAAAAATCTGTCCAAGGGCTGCAATTGGCCCCCGGGCTTCAGTTTGGAAACCCCCGACTCAGAAGTACCAGACGAAAGGACTGTGGATAAAATATCTGGCGCACTTTTCAGATTTGCAAGTGCTAAAAGAAAATTAAAGCCATTTTCCTCCCAGTTCACAATGTGCTCTACTTTGTGTTGGTCTATAACAAATAATCCCAACAATACCCATTAGTTTTGGCTTGGAAGATGACAAAATGTAAAAATGTTCTTGGGCTCTGAATGGATTTGCAAGGCAGTGCAGCAGTGTAGAGCATGATTTATGCTAACAAACACTAACTACATGTGGAAGACAGTCCAATGGCAAAATCCCAACAGAAAATTGGTCTAATTTGTGAGCCAAATTATTAAATGCGTGGTGTAATTTTTTTCCCCTTAACAATAAAAGTGAATATGAGATATGGAGGGAAAAGTTGCTTTGTTTGACAGTTAATGCAACGGTTTATGATGTGCTTTTGCTTTCTGTGGAATGTTGAGCAGAAACTATACCCTGAGGAGC
The DNA here is from genome assembly GCF_001443285.1 of Poecilia latipinna. Lineage (NCBI taxonomy): Eukaryota > Metazoa > Chordata > Actinopteri > Cyprinodontiformes > Poeciliidae > Poecilia > Poecilia latipinna. Next base: position 220,005 of record NW_015112748.1, read on the forward strand.
TGCATCCCATCTTGGACCCAAACTTTCCCCTAATCCCGTTTCTTTGCCTCTAACTGGACTAAATCCTGTCGGAAACGCCAACACGTTCTGTCATATTCTGGCTCATTCTGTATCCCAACTTTCTATTCCAGAAATTTGGCAGCAACCAGTCCAAGCCCGAGTTCACGGTTGATCTGCGCGGAGCATCGGTGGAGTGGGCTTCTAAGGAAAAGTCAAGCAAGAAACACGTCATCGAGGTAGCCGTAGCAGGACCCGCCAAATTCCACTTTCTCGTTTGTGTCTGAAATCCAGTTTTGACTTGCAACGGTTTCCCTCTTTCAGCTGAAGACCCGTCAGGGCATGGAGCTGTTGATCCAGTCCGAGATCGACAGCGTCATCAACGACTGGTACCGGGCCCTCATGGAGACCATCAACACTCATGTAAGTGCTACTCATACCTGAATCTAGGTTTCAGTCACAGTGAACACCGGCTCAAATAAAAACTGATGTCTCCTGTGGGCCAGGCGTGGGAGTCTGATGAAGCCATCGAGGAAGACATGCCCGAGTCTCCGGGAGCTGAGAAACAGGACAAAGAGAAAGACCATCGGGACTCCAAGAAGAACAGAGGTGAGTCGAACTGAAAGGCCCAGCAAGGTCTGGCCGAAGTTGACCAGTCGATGTCCGTTTTCGCACCCATCGTTCAAAGTCCTCAGGACATACACAGTGTACATCATGTTGTTTTGTCATACTGTATGTGTGGTTTACAACAGTATAGGAAGCAGCAATCATGGCAGAGAGGAGCTACTATTGTGAGTTCACAAGTTCCTAGGAAGAAATAATGATTGATGAGCTGCAACATCTCATTTTTCAATGTTATCGGGGAAAAAAAAATTGCCAATGACAAGGAGAACCAAGAAGGGGAGAGTTTAATGTTTTGGTCCAACAGTACGCACTTCCTCATGGCCTTGGACTATGCTGCCTCAAAACTATCCATCCAACTCTGGCTGAAAAACCAGCTTCTTGGAAGTTGAGTAGTTGGAACTTTTTTCCGCATAAACAAACACCCCCACAACATTCTGATCAATCACACAGAGAGGGGGGCAGAAAAGTCCTTGTGACAAGAAGAGGTGGACCATGTGTGGCAGAGAACAAAATTACAAAATTTTTGTCACACAACTGCGACTGTAAGAACCAATTTTGGTAGTTTGGCTCCTCCCAGAGCCCTTAAGACCAGTGGGATTGTTCCATCGTCTGAACACGCTGAGCAGCGGGACAGAAGGCGGGATAAACTCCCTACTGACTGAATATGTATGAAAGCAACAGAAAACTTGTTTATGGCACATTTCTTTAAATATTTTGTGCTATTACACTCTTCTTTCTGATGTCAACTACCCAAATGACAAACTGCTCCTATTGACACCGTGTGTCTCCACCCTCCTATACCTCCTCAGTGATGAAGAACTCCATCAGTATGGACTCATCAGACCAGAAAAAAACCAGGATGAAGCTGAAGAAGTTCCTGATAAGGCGACCCACCTATCAGGCAGTCAGAGACAAAGGGTACATCAAAGGTGAGCAGCCAGGATGCGTTCTCAGAACCAGCGTACTCCACTTCCACTGCTATAAGCTACTGTCTGTCTCTCCACAGACCAGGTGTTTGGCTGCAGTCTGAGCAGTCTGTGTCAGCGGGAGAACACGTCGGTACCCAACTTCGTCAAGATGTGCATGGACCACGTGGAGAACACAGGTACAGGCATCTAGGACTAAATACTTAAACCACACACGCGCGCACACACACACACACACACACAGTGCCACCTAGAATTCATCTGACTGTTCCTTAATCTGTACGCACCACACCTGCAGAGGAAGTTTAACCTGTATTGGGTGTAGTAATGGACATTTCTTTAATAGAACTCAAAACAGCAGAATTCAAAACATCTGAGCAGTTCTGACCCAGTAAGAATCCATTTTAACCTCTTCTTTTCTTTTTTTTCTTCTGTTTTCCCAGTATGTTGAGTTAAAAAAGCATCTAAAAAACACAACTTCAGTATGTGGTATCATCAGAGAACACACAAAGATCTAGTGCCTTGCTAATATCTAACTTTTTCAACCTTCTGCATTTCTCCTTCAGTTAAGAAGTCAAGGTTTACACTCAGATCTGTTTTCATTCAGGTAAAACAGTTATAAGTTGCTTAAATAGACTCCAGTTTTGGGTTCTCCTTTAGTTTTTGCTCTGTTGTATTGAAAGCAGAACTCTGCTGCTCTAGTATGACATCTAGTGGTGTTCTGAAGGAACTGAAAGTCATTGGAAGTGAATTAGAGGATTAGGGTTAGGTTGACATTAACTTTATCTCTAATAATTATATGGGAAATCACCTGGCATTAAGATGAACATGTCATTGCTACTTTTTATTATACATCTTTTAACAAAGTAACATGAACTTATGCTTGAAAGGTCCAGATGTCTCTGGAATTCCATATTTCAAAGCCCACGCTTTCAGAACTTGGTGGACTGATTGGAGCAATCTGTTGACTTCACACAAAATGCTCCTGGATGAAGGAGTTTGCCGTTTCTCAGTTTCAGGATGAAAAGCAGATCAGTTTTTGAGTAGGTTCATCATGACTCAGCACATTTTGCTCTTTCTCCCACCTGTGCAGGTCTCAGTGTTGACGGCCTGTACAGAGTGAGTGGGAACCTGGCGGTCATCCAGAAGCTCCGCTTCGCTGTGAATCACGGTAAGGCCTGGAGCGGCTCCACCGGACCTCTGGTATGTGCTGTGGAGAACCTGCCTGGGATCAGTGGCTTATTGATCGTCTCCTCCTTGTGTCAGATGAGAAGGTGGACCTGAACGACAGTAAGTGGGAGGACATCCACGTCACAACCGGCGCTCTCAAGATGTTCTTCAGAGAGCTTCCTGAGCCTCTCTTCACATACGGCTCCTTCAACGACTTTGTGAATGCCATCAGTAAGTGACTTATAACGGCATCAGATACTCTGAGGGTGGTTTCACACCTCATAGTCCAGTGGATTTGGTTAAATTCGGGACCAAAAATACAATACGAGTTAAATGTTCATGCTGGCACAGTTTGATTTCACACTGCACTGTCACACCCTTTGAGAAACCTGCCTGCCTCCTTGTTTGTGTTGGCGCTGCACCAAGAACCACTGAAGGAAACAATATTATAACAGATGGACTGGAGTTGGATTAAAGTGGACTAAACAGGGCTGGTGTGAACACACCCTCAGTGTCTTCAGCACATTTTCACCGTCCCTGAATGTTTTCTCTTTACAATCTCAGCTGTCATTGTGTGTTTTTGGATTTTATGTGACTGACAGACAAAGTAGTTCATTATGTTAAGCACATTACCAAGTACAAGTCTGAAAAAAGTGGCTTGGATTAGTTTCCAGGTCCTGAGTCAAAACTTTGTAGAACCACCAGTTAAAGCTGCAGGTCTTCAGGGGAACGACTACCTGCACATATAAATATCACTTAGATTGGATGAGGAAAGATTCTGATTTAGGTCTGAACTTTGACTAGGCCACTTTAACACGTAAATATGCTTTGGTCCAGCTCTTGCTGTATGTTTAGGCTGTTAACCTCCACCCCAGTTTAAGTCTTCATCAGGGTTTCCCTCCATCCAGCTCCATTCATCCTCCCATCATCTCTGATCAGCTTCCCCAAGAATGATGCAGCTAACGCCATGTTCCACAGTGGGGCAGGGGAGAGGTCGCGTGCTCTGGATAATTAATCATTAATTTACACTCAGGTGGATATTATTTGCTAATTAGGTGATTTATGAAGGCGAATGGTAGCACTGGATTTTAATTTTGGGTATTAAACTAAAAGGGGTTGAAAAGGTGCCACATTGTATGTGCAATTTTGAAAATCCTGGATTATTTCTCTTCCACTTCCTTTGTGTTGGTCAGTCAGATAACATTCCAATAAAAAAAGATGGAACATGACTTTAGCAAGGTACTGTAATCATGAAAGAGCTGAACTCGGCACCGTTTATCCTTTTAATAACGTTTTAGTTCGTAATGTACCCACAAGAGGGCGCTTCTGACTTTTTTTTTTCTTTTTTTTTTTTTTTTTTTTTTTTGGTTTTGTTTTGTCTGTTTGTGTGCCTCAGAATGCTCTGACTATAAGCAGCGGGTGAATTCAGTCAAAGACTTGATCAAGAAGTTGCCAAAACCCAACCACGACACGATGCAGGCCCTGTTCAGACACCTGCGCAGGTAAGCCCCGCCCCCACAGACCACAGCTACACCAGGCGTCCTGTTACCTGTTGGAAATAAGACGGCTAAACCCCCGCCTCAGCACACACATACTGCAGCCGGTGTGTATTCTTAGCCCGGTGCAGCCACCGGCTACATCAGACGCTCACAATGACATTTGCCGCGTCCCAATTTGCATTTATATGGCGCTGTGTTTGCTGTAATTCAGCACCTAGGAAGTAGGTGTTCCTCTGTGAAATTTATGACATGACATTCAGCGCATGAAGCGGATGTTTATGTACATCGGCAGGCGGATTTAATTTGCCTTTTTTTCCCCCTTCCCTTCCATGAATATGTTATTGTTTTGAGCATTTGCATGCAGGGATGTAGATTCTATTTAAAAAAGGCTATTATGCTTTAGGCTGCAGCGCTCCGGAGCGTTTGTTTGCCTCCACGCTCCATCTAAAGCCCTGAAGCTGTGTGTGAAGGCAGCCATGTTGCTTTTCTACATTAATCTAAACTAAACTCAATCTAAACAGGTTTAGAGTTGATCTACCCTGTTTTGCCGACAGTATTTTCCTTTCCTGTAGTTTCTCAAAGTTCAATAAACTACAAAAACTGGACTAATTACCACATTTAATAGAACATGGAGATATTCTTAACAATCATCAAACAGGATGAAATATTTCATAAAGTTTACAAGCCATGGTTTGTTAAATCTGGACAAGCTGTGACTCCTACAGCGCCAATTATGCACAATTAAATTATTGACCACTATGAGATAAATTTGCTTAGCCCTCACATCTTGACAGAAATGACAGAAACCAAAATGTTTGATTGATATCCAGTATATTAAATATCAAAACATTGTCAATTTTGTCAACTTTAATTTAAGCCATATTTTATAGAAATTGAATGAGAAATAATACGGTATTGGATCAGAATGGTTTCATGAACTTAACTGCGTAGTAATGGCGCCTGAAGGTGTTAGCGATAGCGGCTAATAGGTGACGACCAGCTCAGTGATGCATATGGATGTTCTCTAATTCTCCTCCCTCTGCAGGGTGATTGAGCACGGAGAGGCCAACCGCATGACCACCCAGAGTGTGGCCATCGTGTTCGGACCCACGCTGCTGCGGCCCGAGACGGAGACGGGCAACATCGCCGTCCACATGGTCTACCAGAACCAGATCGTGGAGCTGATCCTGCTGGAGTACGAAGGCGTGTTTGGGAGGTAGAAGAAGTCGCAGGGGGAGAAGAAGAAGTGCGTTGCCGGGTTTCCCTAACAGACTTCTGTCCCGTTTCCTGAACATTGCTGTGGACCAAACAGCTGCGAGGAATAAAAAAAAAGAAAATAATAACAGTTTACAAAAGTGTTGCACTTACAAAGAATCTGGGGATGAGTTTAGGAATAAAAATAGATGTATAGATGTTGCCCGTTTTTTTTGTTGTTTTTTTTTCAGTTGCCATTCCTGCTGTGAGGAGCGGGTGGTTGAGAGAGGCTTTCAGAGTGTTACCGTGGTGACGTGTGGGCCGTCTGTGCGAGTCGGTGAATCTTGAGTGTTTACACTGGATCTTTCGTGGCCAGTCTTTGGAATCAGAACCGGCCACTCCGTTTTGAACTCTGGGTGGGACGGGATCAGGAAGGACCTGGCATCTTGTCCGCCTTTCAGAACCGGGTCGGTTCTATGTGAGGGACTCGTTCTGTTCGCTTTTTAACAGTGTTAGCCATGAGCTCTGCGGCCTCCTCCCGGACCGGACCGGACCTTCGTGTAACGGAGCGGATCTCCTCGTCATTAAGCTAGCGTGGCAGCGGACGCTGTATGGATGCCCTCCAACATGTTGCCGAGCGTTTGTACAGAGCATTGTTGTAAAAAAAAAAAAAAAAAAAAGAAGGAAAGAAAAAAAAACCGTCCCTGTGACTGAGGTGTGTATGCTTTGACGGTGAACCAGTGGAAGATTATGAATTTAAATATTTAAAAAAAAAGCATCAATTGTGGATGGAAAAGTGCTGATGGACTGGTAGTTCTGTGTGTGAGGTGTTTGTGCATGGTCAGCTGCACACTTTGAATGTAATTTTCCGGCTAACTGCTGTTTGTGAATTGCTATGTCTAATAAAACAGACAAACTAAATGTGGGGGTGTGTTTCTCAGGTGGATCCAAAGTGAAGCTGGTTGTTGGTATCAAACTTAAAGTCTTTTTAATTAGTGGTGCACCAAGGAATCAGACTATATGTCCTTTTGTTGATTAACCGATACGCAAACGTGAAACCAATTTTATCCATCAATCTCATCTTCTGCAGTTCTGAAAATCAGCCACAGCCTTTGTGGCTGACTGCACATGTGCGAGTTAAGACACTTTATTGCTATTTTTAGCAACTTTTCAGACTTAAGAAACTGGTATCTGTGTGTTAGGCATTTTAAAGATTGGTGATTGGCCATAAAATTGCAATTGGTGCAGCCCTACTTATATCGCCTCTACTCTCATCACAAATGGACTGATCACAGTAGAAATGTTAGAGTATTTTGAAAACTGTACATGTATATCATGTTGTTCTTTATGAGAAATTTGAGTTTTGCCAAAATATCAGCAGCTCTCCCTACAGATCAGAAATGGATGCAAATGTCTGACGGGTTTCATCACTGAGTTCGACAGCAGCATCACAGAGGTGAGGAAGTGTTTAACCGTCAGTCAGCTCTGCAGCGCTCTCTCTCTCTCCCCCTCAGCTTTCATTACATAATTGAAATAATCCACTCAGCACGGAGATCCTGCTTATTGAATTGACTGATTAATCTTTCACATCCTAATCAATTATTTCCTCTACCTGTTAATTATGAAAATGAACTGCAATTCATTTCTGGAGATTTTCTGAAAAGCAGGCTGACCTCTGACCCCCTGGACTTCCATCATTGTGCTGCCGTCGGTTTCGCCGGGGCTTTTGTTTCTGTCTGGTCTGCGGGTCAAATGTGGCCATGGAGCTGACGCCTGACGATTAATTGATGTCTAATTAGGTAATTGCCACGGTGCCAGGTTTGATTAAGAAGCATGAGGCGAAGTGAGCGCTGAGCGAAGCTGCTAGCTTGGAGCCAAATGCTGCCGTTTGTGTTTTCTGTTGGTCTGCTGCTAATGGAAGACCAGGAACAAGCTGTGCTGATGTTTATAACAATAGTTTAAAAACTTTATGTAATTTATGTTTTCCATTTTATTTTATTTTACTATGTAACAAAAGAAAAAAAATATATAAATTACATATTTATCATTTCTACATTATAAATATCTAGAAATTAAACATATTTATATTTGCTAGTCCTCTGTTAATTGACTTATGTTTTGTGGGTGGGGTCAAACCAAAGCCAACATTTCTAAATTGAATTGGCATCATGTCTGCTGCTGGTTATTACTAGTTTGACCACATGGGGGAGCTAAAGTCTGAACATCATTAGAGCTATAAATAGGCTTCTATGCTGCGCTAATATGCTTTAAGGATATCCTGTAAATATTAGATCTTAATAAATTTGTAAGTGAATAATTTCAAAGTTATTTTTCTATCTTCTTTCAAATTTTTGTAGTGGACAGAAATTCTTGATTCAGCAAAGTGTGTGATAATCTGCCGTGTGTGCCGATCTGACTCCACCAGAAATGACATCCATGTTTTATTTAAATGTCTCACTTCAGCTCTCTAATGATCAAGTTGGATCAGTTCTTCTGTTTTTTTTTGTTTTGTTTGTTTTTTCTTTTTGAGTATCTGATTTCTCAAACCTGCAGTCGGTCGTGGCAGATGATCACTTGTGCTGAGCCAGGCTCAGGTTCTGCTCGAGGTTTCTTCCTGTGAAAGGTGAGTTTTTCCTTTCCACCATTGCTGCATGCATTCTCGGTATAAGGGATTGCTTCATAAATTTGCGTTAAATAAACTGGATTGAATGAAGAAAGTTGACAGGAAGACAACTTGAAACGTCTTAAAATGAAAAACACCTTGAAGAAAATGGAAAACTGTCTTTGATCCGAACACCTAAAATACCCCAGACACGGCTAATAATCAACTGCAGGATGTCCAGTGAAGGTCTGCTGTTACCTGGAACTATTGGCACACACTCTTGCAAAGCTAAGCTAACAGCAAATAGCTCTGGTGAAGTCTCACTGTTGCCCTAGTGATATAATGTCGCGACCATGTTAAGATGTTCAGAGAAGTTTATCCAGGCTCCTTTCTGCTCTGCCACCTGACTGAACCAGACTGTCTTTGTGAAACAAACCACATTAATCCCTGATGAGATGTTACCACTTTGTAGCTTCAGTTTAATATTTGTTTAATATCATTCAAACACATCAGGCATTGATTTGGTGTAGAAGGTAAAATCTCTAGCCTTCCCTCCACATCCTTACCCTTCAGAACGTTCTCAGTGTACTGTAGACGTTCCTCACCATGTGTTCCACTTTAATCAGACCCCCCCCCCAACCCAACCCCACCTCCCCATCTGTTAATTTACTCCAGCAGCTTCGCCTTGCCGCCTCAGCTGCAGGGCCGCTCTGACAGGACGGACCACCTTGGATTCAACAACCGTGTTGGAGGCAGGCGGCACTGAATGGCACTCCCCTCTGAAAACCGCAGGCTGTTAAAACTCTGAGAGAGGGGAGGGTGAACCCCCCCACCGGTGTTTCCAAATGAGAAAACAATTAGATCATTTCTATAATTCATGGTTGCGACCGCAGCTCGGGGCCCGGCGAGGCCCTGAATGTTTGAAGCGCTCCATATGCTCACAGCGGACCTGACCCGCTCAGCGGCGGCCCGGGCCGCTCCGTGGAGGCCGAGGTGTGGGCAGGTAATGTGAGCGAGCCATTATGGAGCATGAAAGATTTATGGATCTGCAGCACTCCTGCTGCAGCTGCAGGTGGGCTGTGGGCAAAGCGGCTGGCCGGACGGGGAGCCTCCACCACTTTGTGGTGAACATCTTTGTGTTTTAGACACCACTATCAGCCCTGAGCTCAGCCAGCACCTGATTGGCTCAGAGGCCGGTTATGAAACTCACTTCATCTCCACTGTAAGTTCATCACGATGCAGCAGCTTCCAGAATCTAAATGCAACAAACTCGTCACAGAGCGTCAAATGAGCCTTCGCCTCAAATTGTTCACTTTACATTTTGACGTCCTCTAATGGTAAAATGTTGCCGTATTCATTTTTTTTTCTTCTCAACTCACTGTTGCATACTTTATTCACACAATAGAAAATGCTTGAAATTAAATTGTTCAAAAATAGCACAAAAAAGTCAAGTTTAATAGGAAATCTGTACTTATATTGTTTTAAGTTTGAAACAAAATTATATTTAAGTTAAGAAAAGTCGAAGATATATGACCCATACATCCAACTAAACTCAAAGAACTCAGTAACAGGTTTCCGAAATGACCTTTAACCTTTGAGTGTTCCTGAAGCTCACCTTATTTTAAAGTGCACCCCACGCAAAATTAACACATGAACAGAACGTACTACAGTAAAGTTTTGGCTCACCCAATATAGAACTTATTATAGTGAAAACCTGTAGAGATGCAGGATTAAAGAAATAAACACCAAACGACAATTTTTCCCTAATTCCAACCCCCAAAAATGTGATTTTGCAACATCTTAAAGAAAATGAGCTGGAATATTAGTTTATAACAATCACAGTTAACCGACTTTCATTCACCACTAGCTAGCTGATTTTCTTTCTTGCTTGTTCAAGTTTTCCAGTTGTTCTAAACAGAATTACTCAAAAAATTTCTTCATCGGAAATTCCAAAATTCTTTGTGGTCATCACTTGAGTTTAGGTACTATAAACTCTATCACATTTATAGAACTACTAGTTAACTAATTTAGACAACAACAAAAAAAAATCAGTAGCTCTGTAACAAAGTCACCCCTCATTGGCAAACCCTCACTGTGTTATTTGGCAATTAGTAATTAAAATGAGCATCAGTCACGTGGGATTCCTCTTGGCTCCTTCCTCAGTCCTCTGTTGCTCAATATGGACATGTTACAGAGGGTCCAATGTTTTGTTTGTTTTTTTCCATGGTGAGGATGAACACGGGGAAAACCATAAAGGTTGAATACAGAGTATATCTACCTTTCAATGCTGATGACACAATTTTCTATTTTAATCATCAAATGACTGCAGTAGCATTCCTTGAATGGGTCTGACTTTCTGCAGGCATAGTCCAAAAACACAGAAATTATTGTTTTAGATTGTCAAAGCAAAGTTGGCAATCATAACTGAGCTGAAAACTACAGAAACTTCACCTATAGCTCACTTTCTTTTCATTACACTCTGTACTTTTCTGACAAAGTATTCCATGTATCAGAATGCTCCACGACTGTCAGCTTAGGTGGCCATGGAATTGCAGAAACTACTTGAACCAACGCCTGAAGGCTCACACACTTCCTGCCCTTCGGTCTTAACAGAATTACAGACCGAACAAAAACACCCGAACGTCACACCCTGAGTGAGAAGAAGCACCACTTCCTGTCGGAGCGGTGAGTTGTCGGGCTGCGCTCCCATCCTTTCTCCAAATGCGCTGTCAGAGCTGTATTCCTGCATGCATGGCGATGCTAAGCAAGCATGTAAGTATTCCAAATGTCAGACCGGCTCGTCGTCGTTATTAATGAGCTTCAGGCAGCCGGAGTGGATCATTTTCCATGGAAATTCAATGCATTTTAAATAGCAGTGGATCAACATTCCGGACAAGGATTTACATAAGGTAATTGCAGGATGCTGAAAGCACCTTCTAGCTGGCAGGGATTTTTCCCCTCCATCCCCTCTCTCTCCTTTACCTTCAGTAATACAATCAAGTCCATTAAGTAGGCAATAAATACAAGGCAAGACTGTATCAGCGCTCTGTGACAGATAATGGCCTTTCTCCAGAATATCTATTTATTTAGTCGTGGACAGCTCCGCACACCTCAACAGTCAGAGGCCTCCTCTTCCTCACCTGCTCCTCCTGCTGTCTGGGAGAATTAAAATGAGTCTTTCTGATTTAAAAAAAAAAAAAAATTAAAAAAGCAGGTGGGATGTGGGGGGAGATGAGACCATGATGCACCTCTCTGAGGTCTACCTGCTGCAGCTGCTATGAGGGTCTGGGGAAATTAACAGTCAGACAATAATTTGCAGTGTGTATGTTTGCGTACACAGAGCTGGAGAGGAAGTTTGGAATCTTAAAACCTTTTCCTGCTGATTTAAATATCAACTCTGGGTTATCCCAAGGCAGCACTATGATCCTGGTGACAGTCGAAAAGCTCTGACTGTTATTCCATTGAGTTTTGGGACTTCTTGTTATACAATGATTACACTTTGATAACATTCAGGATTCAGCTTCTTTAATTTTGAAAAGGGAAGTGTTTTTTTTTTTTTTTTTGAGGCCTGGATGAAGATGTGAGCTGGAAGCTGACGGTGAGACGAAGTGAAACTAGGTGCTCTGATTAATCTACGAAGGTGTGTGTGTGTGTGCGTGCGTGTGTCTCATTAACACTGTTGGCTCTAGAATCAGTTAGCTAACAGCGCATGTACTCCCCTGCTGCAGCCGGGCTCCGCCGAGGCTGTAATTAGGACATTTCATCCGTAGCCTTTTCAACACAGCTGTCTGATTGGAGGAGAACCTCCAACACACACCTCCTCCTGTAATTACAGAGGCCCCGGACCCCTGACGCTGTCGCAAACAAGAATTCAATTAAGGGATCAACAGCCACACACGCGCGCGGCCATCTGCATTTGATGTGATCACGCGGGCCTCTGACGGGGGAACTTTTCCCTCCTCGAGCCTTCCAACAGGTTCCACCTTCAGAGAGAGGGCCGGGCCGGTTTGCCAGCTCTCTCATAAGCCTATTGGATTTGCTCCCGTGCCAACGTCTTACTTAATTAGCCTGCACATTTTTACGGGCATAAATCGCTTTTACATCACTGCCAACGGAGCGCACCGCAAAGTGGGTCGATCATATATTATGTTGATCCTCCGCTGGCGCAGTCAAAGCCATACATTACATTTGAATTTGTCGAAGAGCTCAGGGCCCCTAGCATCATTCTTCTTTGTTGTGCTGTCAGTGCTAATCTCTCCCCAGGGGTTCTCGGCTCCTGCTCTAGCTTTCTTTTCTGCTCGCTGCCCCCAGATGGGATGAGTAAAGGGACGTGGGGGATCGGGGCCGAGCCAGGAGGACACCCACTCATATCTCCCCGTTGCCCCCACGGCCCCTCCCGCTGCTCGAGGAAGCTGCCCACCTTCACGACTTCCATGGACATGGACCTGGAGGAGTCAGGATGAGAGGCCTGTCATAAGCTCTTTTTTTTGTATTTTTGTTCATTAGTTTCTCCCCATAATTTACTCGTATTTGTATATGTTCATGACTTCCTCTACTGCAGTGCTCGCAGTGTGTCCGCGCTTCCTCATTTATTTTACCTTAATTTAAAGGGTCTAAAATTAAAAACTCGAACTTGGATTTAAATATATTAATCACAGAGCTTACATTTTGTTGTGGCTGCATTATTTATTTATTTATTTATTTATTTATTTTTTTTTTTTTATTTATTTTTTTTCCTGCAGGCTTTTCTGTCAGGCAGCAGTTTAAGACCTCTTCACTGTATTCTGTGACTCCAGGGGTTGAGGCTAATCTTAATACATTCTTGCTAGCTAGGTTTTTTTGCATCTAAAGTGCGCATTTAGCTCCAGTTGACTGGATAATGTCCGTTTTCACCACTGGCTCACTTCTGTTGCTAACTTAAACAATGCCAGGTACAATTTGTGCAAACAAAAAACTTTGGAGCTTGGCACTACAGGAGTTAGAGAGCCATATGAAGTGTGAGAAACACAATGTAGCATAAAAAAGTCATTAAAAGTCTTAAGTATGACCTAACCAAAAGCAAATTCAATTCAATTCTTCCCATCGTTTTCTAACCAGTGAACATACCATGCTAAGCGCTACAGGGTCATGCTAATGACGCTCCTCAATATAGAAGTTATCACTGCAGCAAGACTTTATGTTGGCTAATTTGAGCTTCTGGTAGGTGTTCAAAATTCCACCAGTGAAAGCTCAGAGGTATAAGTTATTTAAAACCAAACCATATTTTCTACATGTAGACGTGTCTTTCTTTCAAGCTGCGAAAGAACTTAACATAAGAGAGCCAGACATTCAACAGATAACAGGAAGGCTGAACAGAAAGTTTTCACATTAGTCACATGATCAACAAGAGGATATTACCACTGGTACAAACCATAAAGAAGACAACAGGAAGTAGTTGCCACATTTGTAATTGAAACTGAGCTATAGAAACAGTAAAAACAACCACGTGTGCACACACACAATTTAGAGACCTAACCCCAACTGTGACATTTTTGGACTGTGTGAGGAAGTCGGAGTATCCACATACAACCCAAGCATGCACCAGCAGAACACACAAACCTAAGCTCTATGTTAATAGAATGTTCTACAACTTGAAACCACAGTAGCAGAACATTTGTGTGGAGATTTTCATTGAATTGGAACCTTATGTAAAGGTCAGTCATCAAAGTTCTCCTTTTCCCTTTCACCTGTCAGATCGTTCCAAACTCCTGTCTCTAGGTCTTTTGTTCATTGTTACACCATCATCAAGCCGTTGTCTGATGTTTGGTCTATTTCAACCACGGTTTTTGTGCTTCCAGATTTTGGAAGTGACTCAAAGTGTCCCCGCTCTCTGTCCCCGTCCCAGCAGTGTCTCTCCTTTCCCACTAGGGTGTAGTGAAGAACGCGGATTCATCCTCTGCAGAGCGACCCAGATGCATTCCACCTTCAGGCTGCGCTGTTTATTCTCACAGGATTATCTTCCCCAAACGTCCACCCTCCCTCCTCTTCATCTTCCTCCTCCACAGCGGAGGGAAATCAGCTCTCACTGAGCCCCTAAACACACACACACACACTCACACACACTGACTAAATCAAGCTTTTCCACAATTTCTCTCCGGTCTTTTTTGTATTAGCATGGAAGTCATCCATATTGATGCTAGGTGATTCATGTCCCGCCAGCCTCTTTGTTTTATCATTTCTTTCCTTACCCCCTTCATTCAGGCTAAGCTTTCTGGGGCTTGGTTGTTGGGGTGGGGGTGATTCAGGAGAGGTTACCCCAGGAGTCCATGACGATGGGGCGGAGGCAGGCGGGCAGGTTCCTGCTCGGGTCCCCCTGGTGACGAGGTGGGGCCTAATTGATTTGTCAATCTGGAGCCATCTGGCACAGAAAAATGAGGCTCAACCTGGTGGTAGTGGTTGGGGGTGGGGGTCAGGTTAGCTTGGATTACACTCTTATGTGACACATGTCTTCTTCTTGGGGGTTTTGTCTGATTTTTCCGGTTGTACATCTGATCCAGTGAAGTGCTAGAGAAAGATGATGGAGACAAAAACGGGGTTCCGTTTACCTATTAGGGAAAGAAAAAGACTCTCTTCCCTGATTAGTAGAGGGTGGGGATTCCTCAGGCACGGATCAAAAGGTCAGCCGCCGTTGTCTTAATGAAAACAGCTTGAAGAAACAGGGATAGACAGAGACAGACGGAGAGAATGGAGAGTGCCAGAAATGATTAGTACCTCCCCTCATCATCTCCACCTCTTCATCACCCCACCCTCTGTCTCACCACTTCATCTTCCCTCTGTCATTTCCTGTTTTTGACCTAAAACTTGGGAGATTTGGAGGGACTTCAACCGTATCCACAGATTGTAACCATAGCAGTGATTCTGGAATGTGTCACATGGATTTCTGTGTGTGCGTGTGCGTGTTTGTGTGTGTGTGTGTGTGTGTGTGTGTGTGTGTTTGTGCCACTTTTCACTTCTGTGTAAGCAACAGAGGCGAGATGAGCCACTTTAGCATCCTCGGGGCGAGGTGATGTCTCCAAGTGGAAGTCTGCACGTTATTGCTAAAATTAACACTTTCAAGTTGCGCTAGATGACTGGGAAGTGTGGGCGAATCTTAACTTCACAGGAGGCGCCGAAGTGTTGGAGGCTTTATTTCTGCTGGAGAAGCACAGTTTGAGCAGGTAAATGTTTCCATGCTTCCTACACCACCTGCTAAAACTGGAGCGTCACCCAGGCTGCACCTAGATACATAGCTGCAGTTTTCTTTTTGAACATCTAACCCTTAGTTTTTCTCGTCCAAATTGCAAGATGATGAAACCACTTCTGTTTGTTGTTTTGTGTCGTCCACCAGGGCTTTACTCTCCATTTCTAGATCACTTCTCAGATTTCTTATCTGATGTAGCAGTAAATAGTGATGAGGTCTTCATGTTGACACTGAATGTAATTATCCACAGGAGGCTGGTCCCCTGGCTTAATTTGATTAACGATACATTTGGTCCTGTCTTTCAGTAGTTGCATCTTCATTACAAATGTGTGCAAAACTTTGTCATTGTTGCTGATATGTTGGAAAAAACACAATTACACAATTGTGGTGTTTACATGAAATAAGAAACAATTAAAATCACATTTTAATATATTTCTTAATGTGATTGGTCATTAAAAAACATACTGTGTCATCATCCTACCACTTCCTGTCGCCGTCTTCATCTTTTCTGCCAGTAGTAGCTTGAATTGGTGAAGGTTTCATATCTAAGGACTTAAAAGTCTGATACTTTTACAGAATTTATAAGTTATTTTCTCTAGTAATGTCCAGAATCAACATTTTTTGATCATATCAGGACATCCCTGAACATTAGCATTCCTGATCACCCTATTTTTAAATGATCGCTATTGGAGTCTCTGATTAAGATCAATAGCTGATTAAATCAGGAAGTCCACATGAAATCAGCAACTACAGGCCAATAAGTCTGGTTCTGGTCATGTCAAAAGTGCTGGAGAAAATTATTCTGGAACTATTACTGCATTTAGAAAGTAACAATCTTCTGCATCCGCTTCAGTTTGGTTTCAGACGTCAACATTCCACAGAGACCGCTGTAAGTTTGCTGCTTGAAAAGGTTAAACAATCATTTGACAAGGGACAAATTACTGGTACAGTTTTTCTTGATTTGAAAAAGGCCTTTGATACGGTGAATCACAATTTACTGATCTCAAGGCTTTCATCATTTAATTTCTGAGAACGGTCCTTGTCTTAGTTTAAATCATATTTGGAAAATCGTAAACAATGTGTTGTCATTAATAACAGTAAATCTGTCTTCTGCAAAATTGTATCAGGGATTCCACAAGGAACCATCATAGGTCCGGTCCTTTTTAGTTTGTATGTTAATAGTCTTCGTGAAATTTGTCCTGAAGTCAATCTGCAAATGTATGCTGATGACACCATTGTTTATACATCGTACAAAAGCGTTATTGTTGTTAGTGAAAAACTTCAGAAACAGTCTGCAGAGATTATCAACATGGCTAAAGGATTCTTGCTTAACTCTCAATACAAAGAAAACAAAGTGCATTTTCTTTTCAATCAAGAAAACATCATTACAGTCCTTGAATATTCAGATCAATGGGGACCCTATTGAACAAGTATCACAAGAAAAATATTTAGGAATAATTCTGGATGCTCAGTTAAATTTTAGGAGTCATGTTGATACAATCTGCAAAACTGTTAGATCGAATATAAATTATTTTAAAATTATTAGGCATTGTTTGACACTTTACTGTGCAGAGATGTTTTTGAACTCACTGATCCTCTCACATTTTACCTACGGAGCTACTGTCTGGTCTCAGACTAATCAAGCTGTACTCAAACCATTAGCAAGTCTCTATAATCGGGCCTTAAAGGTTTTATATCAAAAGCCAATTAGATTCCATCACTGTCACATTTTGGATGAATTTGGCATTTTGGATTTTACAGATTTTCTAAATTATCATGTATTAAAATTGATTTTTAAGTGTTTAAATGGACTTGCACCTACACCATTAAGCAATTGTATACAGAGACTGCAGGGCAATAGCAGATCCACCAGAGCAGCTTTAGATGGAAATTGTAAGGTCCCTTTTGAAGAACCACTTTTGCTCAAAGTGCTCTGTCTGTGAGAGGATCTGCAGTTTGGAACTCACTTCCTGTTCATTTAAAGTCTGTAACCAGTTTTAGTACGTTCAAAAATCAAACAAAACTCTGGTTATGTCAAAAACAGAACTGTATCCATTTTTGATGTTTTACATTTTTCTGTTTGTATACATTATGTTGTGCTATTTTAAATGATTATCACTTCAATTTTTAGAGTTATTTTTAAAAAGCCCAGGGACAAGTGCTGTGAAGTAGCTGTTGCTATTGCACCATGATGCAAACATGGGACTGCTGTTTTTTTCATTTTGTCTATGTCGATATGTGTCTGTCCCTATCAAATAAACTTTATAATAATTATTGCTGTACTATAGTATTTGATTTCATGTCTGCCACACCCTTAGCCATTTTTTAAATTACACACTATTTTTGTGCACATTCATTTATTTATTTTTATCTGACCTGAAGCACTCTGCTGTACATGTTCCTTACTTCCTGTTCCTGTTTCGAACAGGAAGATAATTGGTGGCCCACCGCATCCGACCTACATTTCCTGCAGGAATCATCCTCAACATTTTTGTAAATCATTAAATGAAATTGCAATAATGATTTAATTTAAACAACATTCACATAAATACCTGAAATTTCTAAGCTTGGAGTTGTGGCTGTCAGCCTCTGAAGCTAGCTGTTAGCTTTAGCCTCTTTTTCCAGCTACTTTTATTTCTGCTAAATGAGTTTGTGTTCTTGTTGATCTGCTATTCCAGCGCCTTTTAGTACAATTAAGCAAACATTATGAAAGCCTTTAATAAGGAATCCCCATTCTCAGTCTGGCTGTGCCTTTTGGAGCTTTCAGCTAAAAAAGTGACGGTGTGAAATGGCCAAAATGTGACTGTTTTCTTTACACTTTTTTCTGTAGTTAGCCTGCACATTACACACTGCTGTAAATAGAAGTGTAAACCTGTTGAGGCTGAATCTCAGACACAACAGCAGCTCAGTTAGAGCTGTTAGTCTCTGCTGGTTACAGAGGGACGAAGACCAAAACTGTTGATAACTGGTCTATTCAAAACAACAGGTGCTCCGCTTGGCCCTAAGGAGAGGCAGCAGAACGCCATGGGGACCGTAAGGGAGAGGAGGGAACGGACAGGCTGACGGGGAGCAAAACTGTGAGAGGTGTGGGTAACCAATGGAGTTCTAGAAAAGCTGAGATTAAAGGTCATATCTGCTGGGGGCGTCACACCCTGGAGGGAGCAGGAGATCAGGTGTAGCAGGACAAACACGGCGTGGACACACTCCAACCAGGAGCCGTGGAGGAAGGTGAAGCTGACAGATTTAAGTCAGGCTGCTGACGGCTGGAAACGGCTTTTCTTCTGCAGGGTTTGTTCCTACAGTCTACAGAGAACGGCCTGAAGAGCTGTGGCTGTTGCTGCCGAGGTCCTCCGTCTGTCCATTTATAACCATAGACACAATGATGAGATAAAACTTCATGAATGTTTGATTTAAAAAAGTTAGTCATAAAGCCACATTCATACAGAGCAACATGATGGACAGGTCACCAGCTGTGTTTAACTGGACTTAAACGGGCTGTTGTGTCAAATTTCCAGACCGGTCAGGTCTTCTGGTTCTGGTTCTCCTCTGCATCAACAGAACCAGAACCAAAGCAGCATGTATGAAATATGCCATACAAATAAACTTGATTCACTGATTAAAGCTGCAGTACGCAACATTTACAAAAATGTCTTTTACATATTTGTTAAAACTGTCACCATGTCATAACAGTATAACATGAGAGATCATTTGTGAAAAAATCGAGCTCCTCCACTTCCTTCCTGATCTACTGTTGTCGTCTGAAAAGGTACAAAACCATCCAATCAGAGCCAGGAGGAAGGTCTTAGTGCCGTCAGTCAACCGTGTGAACACGCTGCTAAATGTGCTAAAGATGGAGAAACAACTTACTGTTACAAGAAAACTGTTTATCCACCGTCATCGGTGGCTAGGCTAACTAGCTTAAGCATTCATGGCAGGTTCTACTATCAGGAAGAAGCTGTAGTATAGCAGAAAGGGTGTGAGAAACATGTGCACTAGATTGATTGACAGCACTAACACTCTCCTCCCGTTTCTGATTGGTTGTTCTGACTGAGTTGTGCCTTTTCTGTGGTTAGCAGTGAGAAAAAGCAGATGAGCTTGATTTTTTTTTTTTTTTCAGATTATATCTCATACTATACTGTCACGACTATACTGTCACGACAAAGTGACAATTTTAACAAATATGTAAAAAAACATTTTCTTTAAAAGAAAAAGTGACATACTGCAGCTTTGACATTTTCACATAATGTTTTTGAGGTTGGAGTTGAGGCCGTCCTCTTTGGTCCACGCTTCTTTGGGCTTCAGCGATCCTGGAGGGAAAATACCACCTGCACTTTAAAAATCCCAAACTGTTTCCTGTCCTGAAGGGCTTCTCTAGTTGGAGTGATAGATTTTTCTACATAAACATTGTTCAGTTTACTGGCGTCACGATGGAATCGGATCTCATTTGCTTTGTCAAATAAGGAAAAAAAACTACGAGACACTTTGTTGTCCTTCAGGCTCACTAGTGCTCTGAGGACAGAAAGGTGAACTTTAAGGATGTGTAAAGAGCTGTCACTCGTCTTTATGAGCTAATCCACTGACCTCCAGGAGCCAATCAGATTTCAGCCCTGGAAACGGCTCATGAAAAGGAAATTGGCTCTTCTGAGGAGGACACTACAATGGGATTACACACACATCGGAGACTCAGGAGAGGGGAAAAACGGATATTTCCTCATGCATGTTTTCCTGCTTGTGTGGGACGACCAAAGCACACGGGAGTGGGTAGCTGTGTGGAGGTGTGCTACAGCCGATGATAGTTTGCATGTGTGTGTGTGTGTGTGTGTGTGTGTGTGTGTGTGCGTGCAGTGCACACGCAGGCAGGTGGGTGGTAGCTTTTCAAAGAGCAGACCGTTTAATTGAATTCTGTGCCTCTCCTTGTTATTCCAGTCATGACTGAGAGCCGTTCCGTGTTGTCCCGGCAGTGTGGGAGGGCCAGTCATACCTGCAAACACCGGATGGTTTACACTCATAGTGTGAATGCAAGTGTGTGTGTGTGTGTGTAAAGAGCCAAGGCTTGTGAGGTGATTGTGGTTGAGCTGGTGTTTTTCTAGCGCAACTCGAGTCCCAATGTGGTAATGAGGAGGGGAAGTGGTGAAAGTCAGCCCTGAACCTCACCCTTAAAAGAAAGCATGAAACTGCTTTATATATATGTGTGTGTGTGTGTGTGTGTGTGTGTGTGTGTGTGTGTGTGTGTGTGTGAGAGAGATCGAGAGTGAGATTTTGAGAATGCGTTCATGTAGACTGTGTAAAGATCGTCCTTGTTATAAAGCCGGCTAAACAGGACAAAATAACACACATTCTGTTTGGCAATTACAAGGACGATAGCTGCCTAATAAAACGAACAGAGTCTCTAAGCAATTACAAGCTTAAACAATGATGCATAAATTTCATTTATAGATAGATTTCACAGAGGCTTATCTTTGAGAAGCACTGTAATAGGATTCAGTCAGGAAGCAGGAGGGGGGAAAAATGACTGTGTGCTCAGGGGGAGGAACGCCTGATTAGGGTGATTGTGGGGGGAAAGGTGACCAGGATTCAGGATAGCTACTCCTTCCTAAACAAGGACACTGAAAACCTTCACAGATGTCAACGTGGTTAACGATTGGTTTCACATTACTGAGGCTGAAGGGTAATTCTGGAGGGAGATGTTAAAGCAGCTAGATAAATACAGGACGATCCAATCAGAGCTTCATGACACACATACACGTCTTTATTGGCGACCCTACAGTCCTCTGACTGCTAATCAGGTAGACCAAAGACAACAGTATACAGAAAGGAAGGAGGATTAGATGGATCAAGCACCTCATAGTCTGAGCCAACTGTCGCTGCCTGTGGAGCAGGTGTGTGCTCCATCAGTTTTCTGTGCTTGCCTATGTCTGGCCTGTGTGTGGTCCTGAGGCCAGAGGAAACATACCGCCATGTTTAACCAACCACTTTGTCCTTTTACATCATGCTAGTTGATCCACTGAGATCTCGGGTAAGTGAGCTTTTAGTGCATGTGGCTGGGATGTAATGAACTAAATGGTGTGGCTACAAGGCACCTATTGGTCTGAATTCTCTGCTACTGTCTTCCTGCAGCCTGTTCAAATGCATTCATTGTATTTTAATGCCAGTAAAGTCATTGTGCACCATCTTCAGTATATCGGCATTAAATTCTGCTGAGCTACAGACCTCTCAAATCAGTCACTCACTGGAAGATCACACGGTGCTTTTGGTCTGAATTTGTAACAGTTTTGCTTCTGTGTTGGGTGTTAAAGATGGCCTCTCTGCCGTTATGGTTATCTCTTATGTCTGAATGCTGATGGGCATTGATTGACAGCTGATGGTTTGGAGCTCCACCGGTTGGCGCTCTCTCTTTGGGAACTTCTACTGGAGCGTTTTCATCAGCTGGAGGTGATTCTAAAGGTTTCGGCTAAACTTTACTTATGACTCTAACCAAGCAATGAGAGTTAAATATCGCCAAAAAAATCACTGCAGGCCAGCTAAAGCGGCTCACAAAATCCTACGGTGGCGGAACCCAGTTTTGTGATTGTGGCTTGAATGTGTAATTATTTGTTTGACAGCTCTTTTCGGCTGTAAGGACCATAAATTTATCCAGAATGTCTGCCTCGGTGTGTCATTGGTTATTTACTGCAGACGGGTAAACAGATTTTCCGTTATGTATGGGCTTCTGCTGACCGCTGTGCTAAAACGGAGCTTTGAAACAGTCATTTGTCACACGAACTGACATATTAACCTGCCCCTTTACACATAACCCACACATACACTTACATAACGCCGTGGCGTTCGCGCTGCTATTTAATGCTTGAGTAAATGAACATGATATTTAAGTGACTGCTATTTCCTGAGCTCCATTTTTTTTCCCTTCCCCTACTCCTCCTCCAACAGGCTTTTCTCTAAATTTCCCCAGGGAGCCTGAGCCCCCGGGGTTTGGCTCGGTGTCACAGCCCCGGCAGCCATGATACTTCATCAGGCTTTCGCGCCGTTATTGGCAACGGCACCGCATATCCCTTTAGCAGTTATAGCTTTTCAATTTTCCTTTGAAATGCTGAGCCTAGCAGAACATATGGCAGTATCTTGGCTTAAAGTCCTGGGTTGAGCCAAAAGCTTGTAAAACAGCCCTGCATTGTGAGCGCATGTGAAGCCACAGGCTGCACGCTGTTGACCTTTGTGGAGTTTGAGCGCAGAGCATCAGCACTTCCCTTACAATTGTTAAAGACATTTATAATGGCTACAATTACAAGAAGCTGTTGGACGCTGTAATGTCACAGTGTAAGCTGTGCTATAAAGTATTATTTCACCACCAGCCCCCCACCCCCAACCCCCTCTTGTAGATATCTCAAGGGGCCCATTTACCATGATGACAGCGGGAACCTCTGCCGGATTGTTCTATCATTCTCTGTCAAATAGTCTTTCCCCAACATACGTTAGCATAAACTGTAAATGCAGTTGTGTTATCTGGATTTGTTCCACTCGATCAATGGCTGAAGACGGCAAAGCAGCAATGGCAATTATAATAAAATATGCTCTCCAAATATTGTATCATTTTCTTACTCTTCCACAAACTATGGATTTTTGGTCCATTCCATTATTAATTCATGGTGGTGGGGGTGCAGCAGGGTTGTTGAGGGACAGGGGGGGCCGGCCCTTCTGGAAACCTGATCTGGATCGATGGAGTTGACCTTGGGCTCAGCTGTTACCCACCAGGCTGGACTGAAAGGGTCTGCCTCGTCAGAGGGCTGCAGGTAATTTATTTACATTTGTCTATATTGAAATTAATTTGACTTTACAAAGTATGGAAACCGATATGATGCTTTCAATGGAAAAGGAGAAGCTATTAACACAATCACGTAGGATCACTTTACTGTCAAAACCACTTAAGGAAACAATATAACTGATTTTAAAGGGTTAGCTAGATTTTTCTTTTTTTTTAAGTGAAATACTACTTTTCTGTAGAAGGATGTTACTGTATTTTGTAGCGGTTCAAATAAATGGGAACTAACAATATGATAGCAGATAATTATTTTGTTTTATGTGTGATTATGTTGGTTGAGCCTTTTGGCTGTATCATTCCAGCTGATTGAGACTCATCAGGCTGCTCTAGCTACGCCAAGAACGGAGAAAACTTTTGGATTACAGACCGGCAATTTAGCAACAGCATCAAAGACGGAATGTTGTTCTGATTTCCAGGTCTGTGTTTGTTTGAAAATTCCCTCTAATCCCCCAAGGCCTGCCAGATCAGCTGATGAAGTGGAGTGATACAGCAAACATCTGGCTAGCTTGTTAGCTCCCACTAGCTTCCAAAGAGTTCACGGTAAACTAACATCTTTCTACTTTAATCTCAAAATAAGTGAGGTTCACAATCTTAGGCCCTCTTTAGGGGCTGTAGGAAAAGGTTTTTTTAAAAAAAACAAAAAAACAAAACAAAACAAAAACAAGCTAATTTAGTAGTTAAGTGGTAGTGCTTTAGGTTTTACCATGTTACATTTCTGTGAACATTTGAACTCACATACTGCTGGAAGAACCTTTATTCTAGAAGGATCTACCTAAATCAGTAATTAAACAGCATGTTGCTGTATCGACCTCAAAGTGCTGGATTCACTTTGCTAAGCTAACCAGCTAATCAGCCTGTTAAAGGAAACAAACATTGGTGGCGAACAGAGCCGCATACAATATTATATGGCTATTGATTTTTATAAAACAACCCTCATGGGAAGAGCTTGGTGGAGGGGAATGATCCAAGATGTAAGGTCAAGAGCTGCTTTTCAAACCTGCTTCGTTCAGAAATATTTACACTTCAGAAAAACACCATGCATGGCTGAAGTCCAGTAAACCATCCATCAGACTCAACAAATTTGTGTTGAAGACACCAGTTGACAGTTGTTATTTAGTGGGTTGCAATGGAGTGCTCCAAATGGTTGTTCCCATTTAAATCAACCTGGCAGATGTAATAATTAACTTACTTCACACCATAAGGTGAGAAGCCACAAGTGGATAAAGTTAATGTTGATATAGATTGCACATTCTAAATGTTTCAGTAGTTCATGCAAAACTATTTTTACTAAACCTTTACAACATTTACAATTAGAAAGGTGTTGGGTTGGCTTTTAGAGATTGATAATGTAATATCCAAAGTAATATGTTCATAGATATATGACACATTTATTTAAAGGCTGTCATTTCAGTTTGCAAAAGCTTTATGGACAAACAGTACGCTTTTTAAACGTAAAGTGAATGAAATAAATGTAACTTGTAATGGAGTGTTTATCTTAAACATATAACTATGGAAGCTTTTAGACCTAATTTATTTTAAAAAGTAAGACATTTATATATATATATATATATATATATATATATATATATATATATATATATATATAAATGTCTTACTTTTATATATATATATAAATGTCTTACTTTTATATATATATATATATATATATATATATATATATATATATATATATATTAGAATGTGTTTTGTTTTCATTATTTAGTCAGTCAAATCATTTTAAATATGTTGTGAAATAAATCAACAAAATATAATTGCAGTTGTGTTTAAATAATTTTTTTCTCGCTGTAAATGTTGAATTTTAAAATTCTAAACATCATCATGACAAAGCGAGCATGTAATTGGTGCATTTTATTGTGAGATGGGGAATCATAAAAAAAATGAAATAAAAGAAACAAAAACATTCATTATAAAAAGATGAGGTTGTTAAAAGGGGAGAGGCATATAAAACTGGGTATGGTTGTGACACTGATGTAAAGGAACAAATTGGCACAAATAAAAACATAAGAACATACGGCAATATTATTTTGGCTTGGCAAAGTCTATGTGGTTAAGGATCATCGTTCAATATGACGGCACACACTCATGCTATTAGACATACAATTAGTTTTCAAAGTTCAGTAGCTTCATCTCAGGAGAGGGGAAAGAAAACTAACATGAGAGTAGATGCAGAGAGGTCACAGGTTCCAAATTTTCTGGCTTGCATGGTGAGAGATTTTTTTTTCCACCCAGAAGAAGAAAAAAAAAAACATTTGTTCAAAAAACATACTTCAGTATGCCGGAGCCTTGTTTTCCAGAGTTGCAGCTATTCGCCTTTTCTTCTTTTGTCCATACTAAAATATATTATCGCATTAATACAAACTACAGTATTGTACACTACATTGTGTAATAAATAAGCGTAAAGAAACGTAAAAAAAAAAAAAAAAACGACACATAAATATAAAAGTTCTCTACAACTAAACAGACGTACCCATCTTGTCGGGGGGTTGAGATAACACTGTCACTGTGGGACATGTACAGTACGCACACTGAAACAGAACGTAAACCAACAAGAGGGACAAAAATAATACTGAGAGGTAAAAAAAAAAACTAAAAAAAAAACGTGGTTAAATTAAACTTCATTTTGTCACCTGAAGAGACTTGAGGATTTCATGACGCGTGAAACAAGTGCGCTGAATGAGCTCAGGGAAGGCAGGAGGCGGTCACCATGAGAAACCAATCGTCTTTGTTAAAACAACATGCTTGGTGATTATTAGTCGCTCAGATTAGGAAAAAGGAATATCTAAAATCTAATGCATGAATTTGCAGGCTCAGCTCTCCTCTGTCTGCAACAGTGTTTCGGTTTATTGTTTGATCGGGACCCGGCGTTAGCTGGAAGCTTCAACAGCAAAGTTCAATGGCACTTCTGATATGCATGCTTTCTCATTTGATTTATTTATTTTTTTCACAATTATTTTTGCATAAGGCTCTAAGTTTGTGGATGAGATCAGAGGTGGTGAGTAAAAAGGCAGACGTTTTGGCTTTTCAGTTTCCTTTTCGTGAACGACTAGTTGGCTATTTGAAACCATGATAAGTTGAGCTAACATAAATGTGGCTAGCATCGCCTAGATTTGCTTGCACATGTATGTGTAAGAACAGTAAAATAATAAGAGACAGAATGCAGTTTTTGGGAGGTTATGTTCTAAACTGTTTTAGTGTCCAGATTCTAACAAGACCAAAAATGTTCATTAGTGGTTTTTAGTGGTGGATTTAGTTGAGGGTTCTTATGCAGTCTGGAAGTTGATACAGGTATTTTCCACATCCATCCATCCAACCCTCTCTGGTGACGCTCACTTTTTATCACTCAGAAATGGAATTGATCATGATTCGGCCAAGCTTGACTAACAGAAATAAAGAACATCAATACTGCCTGGTTCTAAAACGCGTTAGCTCTCAGACGTTTCTCTCCTTAAGGCTCTCAGTCTGACCCCAACAACAGAAATCTGAACTGTAATGCTAAACGGTGTGATGGCGTAGCGCGATAATACTGACGGGTTCAACAAACTCAGCCTGTAGGTAAACCGAGCCACTTGTAGTGCACAGGATTTGTCTATTTTTTTTTCTTCCAACTTAACAAAATACTGACTTTTTTTTGTTCATTGGCAATAAAAAGATATAGAAATATCTCCCAACTGTACAGCTTTTAAAGGTTAAAATATGAGTGATAAAATTAGTAACACTGATAAAAAGAAAGGACCCAAGGTGTTTTAGTAATAAAACATTATCTAAAACGTGTCGGCTCTAGCTTCCAAAGTCTGTATAATGCATGTCTTTCGTTCGTTAAAATTCCTCCTCTTCTTCTTCTTCTTCTTCTTCTTCTTCTTCTTCTTCTTCTTCTTCGTCTTTCTGTTTTACAAATGGTTCTTCAAACAGAGGGAGACGTTCTCCTGTGGGGAAAAGTCACTAGTATTTTTTCAGGCACACCTGGATTTCTACACAGTAGTGAAGTGTCAGAGTGAGCAGACGCTGATCCTCGGCGCGGGGCGAGGAGGGAGTCTGATTGTGTCGCAAGGAGAAGCCTACTTCCTGCTTCAGTCTGTGTCTGCTTTCTCCTCCGGCGTCTCCTCCTCGTCCTGAGAACCCCCGCTCCGGTTCGTTTCGCCTCTGCTCTCCTCTTGGACCTCCCCATCCACCTCCTCGGCTGCACCTCCCTCCTTATCCGTCACCTTGTCTTTATCGGCGTCGGTTTCTTCCTCCTCCTGAACGCCTCGCCGCGTCTCCTCCTGCCTCGTGTCGACTTCCTCTTTCTCCTCCGTCTCTAATGTTCCATCCTCTCTCTCCGTCTCCATCTGCTCCTCCTTCCTCTCCTCTTTGTCCTCTTCCTCCTCGTCCTCTATCTGCACCACCTGGATGTCGTTCATGTCCACCACGCCCTCCTCCTCCTCCTCGCTCTCTTCGTCCTCTCTGGTGCTGCTCCCTCGCTCGTCTGAGTCCAGTAGGGAGGGCGCCGTGTCCTGCCTCTGCCGCTCTGCGGGGACCTCGCCGTCCTCCTCTGCGGGGCTCTCCCGTCCTCCTGCCTGGCTCTGCGTCTCCTTCTTGCAGTAGGAGTAGCGGTGGTTCATGTGCTGGGAGTAGGAGCCCGAGTGGGAGAAGCGCTTGCCGCACTTGTCGCACTGGTACGGCTTCTCCCCCGAGTGGAGGCGCATGTGTTCGATCAGGTGGTGTTTGTGTTTGAAGGCCTTGCTGCAGATGCCGCACTCATGAGGTCGCTTCCCTGCCGAGAGAATATAAAATCTGCGTCAACATGTTCAGATCATTAAAAACATGCGTTACTTTAAAATTGTCTCTAATTTGCCCCAAACTGCTTCTGCACTCACACTGAAGCTGAATGATGTGCATTCAACACAAGCCAATGATCCTACTGGAAGCACTTTGTCGCCCTCCGGTGGTGCTACTTTACCGTTACCTTTACCTGTTGTGGTCATTCTGTGTCCACTATCTAGAACAAGCCGCCTGAAATACTGTTGATATGTAAGTTTTACTCCATGGAATCCTTATCAGTAAAAAACACCAAAGTTTTTGTCCCAAGTCTTGATATTTTTTACCAGTAGATATCAGAAAACTGCATAGGACGGTGATTTTCCTCTCATATCCCATCTGTTAAGCTAAACAACTAAACCTATAGAGAATGTAGCTGAAAAATGAATCAGCTGAATCTCAGTCAAGTTATTGTCTGAATAATGGAATAGTTCAAGTTTTTAATGGATCTGTTACAGAAGCAGCAGCAGACCTGCTGATGGCTCAGCTGGAAGCCCTCTCTGAGACATGCAACATGTTCAGCTCAACTCAGCTCAGTAATGCTTTACTTGACCCACAGGGAAATTAAATGTCGAGCCT
The DNA here is from genome assembly GCF_001443285.1 of Poecilia latipinna. Lineage (NCBI taxonomy): Eukaryota > Metazoa > Chordata > Actinopteri > Cyprinodontiformes > Poeciliidae > Poecilia > Poecilia latipinna. Next base: position 248,443 of record NW_015112748.1, read on the forward strand.
CATATCATCCTAGTGTCTTCAAAAAGTCGTGGGTGGTGACGATGTGGGTAGGAAGGTTGTCTGGTAGCAGTCAGTTTCACACTGAGTCTGAAGAGGCCTCTGACTGAAGATTGTTTCTGTATGACAGTCTCACTTTGCACTGCTAATCCACCTCATTTGCTTTTGCAGCTCATCTTTAACTCAGTCCGGCCGTATGGTGAGAGATGTTGAAGTAAGGGATGTGACTCTTGCTCATTATGATGTATTGAACTTCTTTTCAACTTTGTCATCACAGTTCAGGTATCATTTTAGTTCTTGAGTTGCTAGTCAGCTGCTCCCATTTGAAAAAAAAAAAACTCCCCCAAAAAACCACATTGTTGCCACGGTTATGTATCATAACAACTGTCTGAAGAAAGGGAAAACATAAAGTAGAGGTTTATTTACGTGTCAAACTACTAATTGATCTGAGCACTCAAACAAGTCAAAATACGTAAAAATATAATATGCACCAACATATTTAAGAAGAAAAAATGTCCTACTAAATGGAGGGATGAGTGGAAAAACAAAAGACAGTCCTCAGGTCCCCCGCATTGTTGCGTAAAATGTTTCTACACCCTGAATGCTGAAAGCGTGCTCCATCATCAGTGTATCTAAGGAGAACATTTCAACACAAGCAGCTAGTTTCACCTAAGATGAGGTCACTTGGAGCTGAAAACTGGTCTTCAGAGCCAGGTATCAGAGTAATAAAGAAAAAGAAAACGCCTCTGAGAGCGCTGACCTGTGCTTGGCCATGGAATCATCATCTTCTACTGCTCCAAATCACTACCAGAGATCACTTCTTGCAACACACGGAGCCGTACATGAGAAACTGGCAGTGCAGAGGTGGGGAGTTGGTGGAAATAAATTCTCAGACCTCTTCTGTGAGTGTTGAGTAATACCTGCTGGAATGGAGGTGTCCACCCTTCTTCCAGCTCAAAATCCCCCTTCGCATGCACTCTGACTCATGTTTCCAAGCACAACAGTGAGTGGTGATGAGATGGGTTCCGGTTCTGAGGGACCTTTTGTTTTTCTCTTTGTTTTTTGCTAGGTTTGTGCTCTGTGTGTGATTTTTTATTCATTTTTTTTGTCACATTTACCTGTGTGTTCGTATTTGTGTCTCAGTAGCGAACTGCTCTTTTGGAAGATCTTGTCACACAGGTCGCAGGCGTACATGCCGCTGTCTGTCTTCTTCATCTTCTTCCTCGCTGGGCCCGAGTCAGAGTCGTTCTGCTCGTCCACGACCGAGAATCCCTCTGAGCCCAGCTCCAGTCTCTCCTCCTGCGAAATGAGACATCGGCATTAAAATGCTGATTATCTTTTGGTTTTCCTTTCTTTCTCACATCAGCAGTGAAACTTTGCATGGAGTGATGCTGAGTCATCAGCTAGTCACGGCTCTGTCTGAGCAACAGCAACAAGTCCTTCCTGTTCCGGTGGAGCTAAAACCTCCGCTGGAGCAAAAGGGTGTTTGGCGTCGTTTGTGTTCTGTTTTACACGGCAGATCTATGCCAATCCACTTAACACTAAAGTATAATACAACAACAGGAAATCAATGCAGCAGGCAGAGGTGCTGCCTTCAAACTGATTCAACAGATCAATATGGTGTATGCAACAAAGAGTAGTATGTGTCCTCTGAGTGGCAGCAAACACAGTCTCATTTATATCCATCCTGACTGGTCTCATTAAGTCTCTGGGCTAGAAAGCTCTGTAAAGTTTCAATATGTAGTTTCTTGTAAAGATCTTCATACCTTTTTTCATCATTAATAATAATTTGCTTGTTGGCCAAAAGGTTTTACATCTTCTCTCATATTTGCTGTGTCCCCTACATGGATTGTGCAGTGGTAGACGATGGATAGATGGTTGTAATGAGAAAAAATGTGAAAGAACAGATTGCCGGTTTTTGGTTGATACTTATTGGGTTTTTTTGTTGATTTTTTTTTTGCTTAAATATAGCAAAATATAGCAAATTTGTAGCAAAGTGTATTGACAAAGTTGCTAAGTTGGCAACAGCAGGGCGACCACTGCTAACCGTGAACATGCAGATGTGACATTGTGTCTTTCAGTCACCTCTCTCACAGCAGAGCTAAAGCAGACAGTGGATGATGTCCAGACCTTTGCAGAGGTAGAAAATATCAATTTCTATTCTAAGAATCGAACGATTTTAAATTTTGCAAAATTAAGGAAATCTGGGGAAATTCATTTGTGTACCCTTAGTGAAGCAGGTTAAGAGGTGTAGATAGTTTTGAAAGACTTCATCACCTGTTGGTGTTGGGATGTTTGTGGCTGTGAACAATGAGAAGAGCTCTGGACTGCATGGCTCGACTGACTGTGTTTTATAATATTCAAACCTAATTTGAACTCTAGCAGTTGCTAAATTCCACATAGACAATATCTAAGTCACATGTTTATAATGCAGCAGTCATACAGGAACAGAAGAGTCTAAATAAATGTAATTTGTCTTCAAGGAAATTAAAGAACTACAACTTAAACATGATATATTTCCTTTGGTAACCACTAGCTTATTGTGGTTAACATTCTAAGCACAGTGTAGCTTATAATACTTTTTTATTAAGCCTGGGGGCTATTTAAGGGTACGCACCTTGATTCCATTGAGGTGGATGGTTTCGTGCGTCTCTGTCCCTGCAGGGCTGTTAGCCGTAGTGGTGTATGTGTAAGCCAGCTGGGGGATCAGGATAGTCTGTTTGCTGTTGTTGTTGGTTAGTGCTCGCAGGCATTGCATTGTGGTTACAATATCAAGGGGTTTGGCACTTGGCTGGTTGGCGTACAGTGCGAGGGGGCTTCCCCCCATGGCTGAGAGTGGTGACATGTCCTTCTTTGTGCAAGTTAAGTTCAGAGGTTCCTCCTCAGTGGTCTGGCAGGAGGAAGCAGAGGGGTAAACTCGGGCTGCAAGCGCCATGCTCTCTGCTTCTTCTCTGGCTGGCTTTGGCAGCGACAGGTCCAGGGGTCCCTCAGTGCTCTCAGGGGTGTCGGCTTGGGTGGAACCGCCAGCTGTAAGGTTAAGTGGCGAGGGCGAGGCCGGTGAGCTGTGACTGCCGTTGACCTCTGCTGGCGTAGCCTCTGTGGGGCTATCCTGACTCACAGATCTGCTTATAGTGGCTGTGTCCTTCCCTGGGACCAGTGATACCACACTGTGAGCTTCACAGGAGTCTTCTTCTGATGGGGGTGTTGGGGCGCCCAGGGATATCTGACCCTGCTGCATTTTGCTAAACCACTTCTTTACCACATGGATCGGCAGACTAACTGAGTCAGAGATCTTGACCAGCTCGTCCTTGGAGGGCTCTGCATTTAAGGCGAAATAGGCCTTGAGAAGGGACAGGAGGTTCTTGGGGTGGTTGCAGAGTCCTCCGTCTGACAGCAAGGCAGCAACGGCCTCAGATTTATCTAAACCTGCTCCGTTCAATCTGAGATCCTCTTTCTTGCAGTGCTTGAGAGCGTGGAGTGCTTCCAGCCCCCCTGGACAGTTCTCACACAGTAGACAGGTTGTAGTGGTCTTTTCCTCTTTTTGCTGTGGCTGGTCCCTGCTGCCTCTGACTGAAAGATCCTCGGGGAGTTTCTGGGACTTGATAGAGTCAGCGGCACTCTGAGCCGGAGACACTGGCTCTTTCTTTAGGTTATGGGGTGTGAGCTGGCCCTGGTTGGGGTCCAGACTGTAATTTATAATAAGTTTTGCATTCCCATCCTGCCCTACAATTGGCAGACTGATGGCTGAGATGAGCTGCTGCTGAGGGGGGTGCAGCGTTTGAGTGGTGAGGCCCGAGTTCACCTGACCTTTGGCGTTGTTTTCCAGCACCTGCCGTATAACGTTACCGTCCACTGCCACCTTGAGGGCATTCTGTAGGTCTGCCAGGTTGATGCTGATGGGGGACACCAACCCCACTGTGGGCAGGACCACCGCCTGTACAGTACCCTGCAGAGGGGCAGCAGCACCTCCGCTGAACACTCCGCCATTCATAGAGGCCATGGCCGGAGGCGTTATTACCGCTGGCTTGTACTCGTAATCCACAGGCTCTGTCTTGATCTGGTTGAGGGGCAGCTGCTCCTGGAGGGGCTTGCTGTGCTCCAGTTTCTCCCTGATCTGTCCACAGTGGACTGAAGGGGATGTGGGCAGCCCCGGTGGTGAACCCTGGGCCTGGTTTCTGCTGCCCCCCAGGCGCTGTCTGCTGTTCACTGAGATGACGCTGATGCACTTCTTACTGCTGATGTGGGAACTGTACGAGCCTGAGTGGGAGAAGCGCTTCTTGCAGTGGGAGCACTCATAGGGTTTCTCTCCTGAATAAAGCCACAGTTTGTGAAACAGAGAGAAGAAAGCGGAGTCGGCCGGGAGGGGGGGTAGAGGGGGGAAGAGGGGAAGAGAACAATTTCCATTAGTGAATGAAGCTAAATGAGCAAGCTAGGCTATAAGCGGTACAGCAGGAAAAAGCTCTAATGCATTTCGATGATGCTTAAACGTTCGTGTAATGGCACCACTGGGAAATGCCCGTCTCTAATTGCTGTCCCATAATGCCAAAAGAAACATGATTACGGCACATTAAGGAGGAGAACCAACACACCGAAACATGATGAAGGAGATCTAAACGCAGGAAAACATAAATAAAACATAAAGCTCGCTTCAACCGAGATTGAAGCATCTGTGGCTAGCAGAGAGGCATGGAGACAGCACATTGAACATGACCTGCTCACACACACACACACACACACGCACACACACACAGATAGCATGCTTATTTGACAGGCCTGTGTTCTCACCACTGTGAATCCGGAGGTGCTCCTTCAGATGGTGCTTGTACTTGAATGCTTTGCCGCATTCGGTGCACTTGAATTTCCGGTTGCCTCCGGACTGCGTGATGTGCCTCTGCGAGATAAAAGGTGAGGGGGTCGTTGAGTCACACAGGCTATGACAGTGTGACCTTTGAACTCTGATTATTCACATCACAATGCTGTTAATCAATCAAGGGCAAAAGTTCATGTTTATTTGTCGCGCTTGGAAACCAGAAGGCTTTTATGTCAAGTTTTTTTTTTTTTTTTAGAAACCTGTTTCTGCAGCACCTACAGAAGATGTTACAGCCATTTATGAAATAAACATATGAATCATTACAGGAAGTTTTGTTAAATAATCGTAAGCTGCTCTTCCTTTTTGTGTTTTGCTTTTAAAGAACCAACTTCTGTTTTATTTTTTGTAATTTAGAATAGCTCTCCAGTGGTTTAAAGACATTTCTACATAGATTGCTTGACTCTGACATCTAACTCCTGCTGTGAACACACAAGACAATGGATCTTCAGTTACTTTGCTGTCGTAAAGTTTCTGACTTATAACCAGCAGTGAAACATAGTGGATATGAACTACATGTGCTGCACAGTGGCACTGCACCAGAGGGGTCTCTATTTTCTGTATTTAACAGCTGTTTGTGCTGGTGTAAATGATATGAGCAACAACTGGTGGAACCTATAATGTGTCTGCATATATACACCTATAAATATGTGGCTGTGCTGCCGGTAAAAGAGGATGTCGTGGAAATTTCACAATAAAGAGGACAGCTGCTGGTTTAGTTTAAGCAGTTATCAGGAGATCTGGATCTGAAGGCGAGTTCTTAAGTTTGAAACTCTGATTCATGATTGGGACTCTTATTTTGAAGTGTGACAGGAAGCAGTTCTTCAGTTGTCCCATTGTATGAGTCGTATAACAAGGGGCTCTCCTGGAAAGCTTTCAAGATCCCTTTTAATGGGTTCATGTAAATTATTTTTTGGTACTTTGTAGAAATATAAGTAAATAAATGGAGACAGAGTGACAGACAATAATGACACAAAGTTCAGGATCTACTTTGTAAATTTCTGCTGTCTCTAAAGTATTTTTTGAGAATCTGGTCCTGCAGTTGTAGAAAAAGTAAAATAAAATCCCTAAAATACTTTGATCAAATATAATCTACACTGAACATTGATTCTTTGGCATTGCATTTAATAAAAACCAAACATGAGCATGTCATGTTAAAGACCATGTTAGATTGATGCATGGACTGGTCCAACCATGTCTGAATTAGTTTTACTATTTACTGAGTCTTTTATTCACAGTTTTAAACATGAACATTTTAGAATTTTTTTTTTCTCAAATTGTTAAAATATCAACTCAATACTGTATATTTTTGTCTCATGGGCTGAATGGATTGTTTAACTCATAACTGAGGAAAGCAAAACATTAAATCTATCCTGTGACTTATTGTGGCTTTCAGAAAACCTAGAAAACTATTTAAAAAACACCACTAGAAGATATTTCTACAAATTCTCTCCTTGGAAACAAAATACAAAGTTAGCTTTCAGCATCTAAGAGCAGAACAGAACTTTTTACCTGATCCCGTCCTCCCTTATGAACGCTCATATGGCGCTCCAACTGAGCGCGGTATGCGAAGCTGTAGCTGCACTCTGGGCAGCTGAAGCTCTCCTCTGTCTTCTCATGCCGGTACTTGATGTGCTCCTTCAGGGAGCTGTAGCGCTTGTAGCCCCGCGCGCAGTACGGGCATGTGAGCAGCTGGGAGAACGAATCAGGGGTTCCTGGATGAAAGAAGAGAATAGGAGGAGGAGACGGGGTTAAAAACACATGTTGGGAAACTCTTTGATGTTGAGCATGAGCGGCCACAGTAACGCCGATCACTGAGAGATCCTCCCCTACAGGTAAACAGCAGCCAGGTAACCAAGCAGATCAAAGCTGGTGTTTGCTGTCCTTGGCTGCACTTTGATTTCTCATCATGTTATTTACACATATTCTGACACAAGGCAAATAAATGACTGTTTTAGACTCTTGAGATGTAACCATGTGATTGCCTATTGTGTATCAGGAGTGTGTGTAAGAAAAAATGAGGCTGGTAAACACGTCGCCCACCTGCACCTGAGCTCCAGACCAACAGAGGGTTTAAGTTGTTCTCTTCCCACACAGGTAAAGTATTACCTTGTTAACAAGTGATATATTAAGCCCCCCACCTCTTCCTGGGGACAGGTGAGAGCTGTGGCTGGGAATGCACACACATTATCACCCAGGTAGCTGTGAGTCAGAGCTCACATGGACGTGACAAATTTACTCAGGTGTTGCCATTTCTGACACTCTCCCCCCTCTGGTCCCCCTCAGAGGAAGCAGGTAAAAGTTAAAAGCCCAGGAGCCGTAGAGGCTGTAATGATGTCAGAGGCTGGTGCTAATGGGGGGAGTTAACACCTGAGGTGTAACAGGCAGCAGGTAGAGCCATCCCCTCTAGTGGGGGTAATTACTAGATAGATGTTGTAACAGCGCGAGAGCTCAGCAGTGCAAACAGTGAAGTGTGACTTAGGACAGTGTCTACGGCGTGATGTCCGGTACCGTTCTCGTCATGGACGCTGGCATCGGGGGTGCCCTGGCGCTGGAGGTAATCGTCTGGGGCCTCTGGGTAGATGATGGCCGTGTCTCCTTGCTGGAGCATCTCCTCCACCAGGGCGTCCGTGCTCACGTCATCCTCGCCATCTGAAGCGCAGTCCTCCTTCACTGCAAAGGAACAAACACACACACTGGTTACAGACTAGCCTTCATTGATCTCATCGCTAGAGCAGAACGGTTTAGACTCCTGACACATGCCATATGTGATCATGTCGTAAAATCACAGAGAATGCCGTGGTTGGAGCAGCTCCTACAGTCTGCGCTCTTGATCATCCCGTGTTCAGCAGACTGGAAAGAGGCATGCAGCGTCAGGAAGAAGAAGAAAAAACATCCCGACGTTCACAAAGGGATGAGAAAACTCATTAGCATCAAAGGCCAGGGGCGACGGTGAGCATGGCGTTCTTTGTAAGAACTGAAAGGCAAACCTCTATTAACAATGTTAGGTAAGGTACTTGTTGTGGCTGAACTGATAATTAGGTGACGAATCTCCTCCTCCAACGTTGCAGCAGACAGAGACGAAGCGGGAACTCTCACACGCTCTGTGCTCTCAGGTGAGGCTTGGCCTTCAGACCAACTTTGGCAAATGAGCCGAGCGTGTTCTTCCTCCACATCACACGAGCTCGGCTCGGAAGCGGCGCACACGCTCATTACCGGAGCGTAACCTGAGGACTGAGTTTAGTAGGCATGAAAGGTTCCTTCCTTTCTCTTGATCTCGGTTCTCCACAATGCTACCTGAGGTGGATGCAGAAACCAGGTACAGCATGTCAGCAATTAAACAGAGCACCGCTCCTCAGTGGATGTGTTAGTGCGCCTCTGTGGATCATTACGGAGAATAATTACAGGGGTGAGCTCGCAGCTAAAAGCAAAGTTAGCCTGCTGTGGATACAACAGTGCTGTTTACCGGGCAGATGTTTCATGAACTCCCTCTGCTCAGCGGAGATTGGAGAATTGTGTTTGGAGAACTGCGTACAGTGTGTGTGTGTGTGCACGTGTGTGTGCGCGTGTGTGTTGAGAGACGGGGCCAGCTGTGTTCTCCTCAGAGATGGGAACAGGTGTAGCACTTCATGACTCACCGACGCACAGCGAATACCAGTACTCTTACAAACAAGTCTCGGTCCAGCTTCCTCTGCGGCGCCTTGACAAAGCCGCAGAACAATGCAACGGCAGTCATTTGTTGCTATGGTTATTGAGGACTGCTGGAAGAAGCCTGCTGGCCTGTTGCAGACCTCGGAGAGATCATGAGGACAAAGAGGCCGTCTTTTTGTGAACATGTCAGCGTGGGTGTGTAAAGTAGGAGAAAGCAGCAGGTGCTCAGAAAGGCCCATCTTGGAATTTGTATCCTGTACTCGGGATACACACAGCTTTCCTCCCACGACCCGAGCAACATCAGTAATATCCCGAGACAATTTAACACATTCCACCTAACATGTTAAGGGAAACACTCTGGCAGTCTGGGAAACGCACTCTGGCTGTCAGGTTAAGGCTTACAGAGGATAAGAAACAAGTAAATGCAGCGCTTTGAAAAAGTATTCACACCCTAACTAATGTTTTTGTTTTATTACAACCAAAAACATCTATACAAAAGGCCCATGGTAACTCTGGAGGAGCTGTTCAGATCCACAGCTCAGCTTGTTAACACAACAGCTGTTGTGCAATTTACAAATCTGACATTAAGTGAAGACTGAAAGGAAAAAAAAATCTATAAGAAGTGATGTCGTGGCTAACATGAAAACGGTTCTGTGTGATGGAAGATCTCTCTGTACGCCACCCTATGGTAACATATAGTGCTGGCAGGATGATGGCGTGAGGATGCTTTTGTTTGGCAGGGACAAGAATTCTCGTTAATGTGGAGATTAATGTAATTCTGCCATAAAACCTGCCTGAGGTTGTAAAAGACTCAAGACTGAGATGGAGCTTCTGTTTCTGGCAGGACAGTGACCCAAAGCATACAGCCAGCAGAAGCATGTCCAAATGTTAAAATGGTCCAGTCAAAGTTCAGACATAAATACAACTGATGATCTGTGGCACAACTTGAAAAAGTGACGAGTCTCCCAAGTTGTATTGTCCAAAGAAGAATTGGTAAGACTGTCAGTTTCAATAAGTCAGTTCCGATTTCTTCAATTTTTCTGAGATCGGCTATCAGTGGATACTTGCATGAGAAACTGATCTTATCCAACAATCTTATCTACCACCGCAGAGGTCTGAAAACCGATTGAAACGCAGATGTAACCTCCAGGTTACAGCTGCAGGTTTGCAGTTAAAAATAGTCACTCAACTTTCCTGCTATATTTAGCGACTTTTCAGACAAAATTGATCACTATTGGTCCAAATTGGAATTGGCACATGTGACGTTTTATAGATTGATTGGCCAGAAAACTCCCCTAGTTTCTACATGTGCAAAATTAGCAGTTGCCAACCCCAAAACACCTGAAACTTTCAATTCAGAGTTATGCACTACTTCACCAAATACAAGTAAAATACACTGAAGATTGATGTTTTAACTAGCAGAATGAGACATAAAGTAAATACTTTTCACAGACAAAGTATTACATCCTTCCATCGAAGCTCTCTATCCATTTCTAAATAATGTCGCCGAGTGACGTGGTGCAAAAAATGACAGGAAGTGCTGATCAGGCTGGGATTTGTTCCCTCAGCCGCATTCAGACACACCAATTCACCTCAAGGCTACAAAATGTTGGGCCTGTGTGTGTGTGCGTATGTGTGGGTGGGTGTGTGTGTATGAAGTGAAGTGAAGTCCCGTTTGGGGCTCTGTGGTGCAAAGGCATGACAGGCTGTTGTTTTCACTCCTCGCCTGTGTGATTCGTTTGCCTCACTCGGCTCTTTTTCAAGTACAGAAGAGGGCCAGGAGGGGTTGCAGCCTTGCTGAGGTGGCTGTGTGTTATCAGGCTGCTCCCCCTGACATGAAACATCACGCAGACCGCTTACATGCTGACGCAGGGATGTGAATGCACCGCTGCACACGTGGAAGATCAGTTAAAAGAGCTCCATAGAAGGTTCAAGAGAGAATGTCAGCGCATGTTCTTGTGAAAAAAACAGCAGACCACCAAGTTTCTTTTCTTTTTCTCTTGCTTTTGTCTCTTCCCACTCTCCCTATGTCTCTGCAAAGGGTTTGGCCCATAGTGCATTTCCTGTCCTGTCCATCCCATGACCTGACTACTTCCTGTAGCAGTGCATCCACAACATCTCATAGATTGTGTCTGGTGGGGTGACATACATCATTGAACAAGACAAGGCTTTGTGAAAAAGAATCTAAAGTATTCAACAGTGGTGGGGGGAACAAATGCTTTACTTTATCTCCAGCCATTGGGAGACAGACTGAAGAAGACATGAGGTATTCTGAAGTCAGGAGAGGAATGATTTGGTTATCCTTGGCTGTATGCTATCAAATATGCATCTCTTTCCAACTCTCATGAAAACTGTGTATTCCAGAGTCTTTCTGACATCATGGCAACACAACAACAATAGACACCGTCGATCCTTGAAATGGTTTGTCACGTAAAATCCCATTAAAACACATTGAGGTTTGTGAAAGAGTCCAATGCGGAGGGATACATTTCCAGGCACAGAGAAACCGCCTATATATCCAGACTTTCTCCATCATTTGGTGCCTCTGCTCTCCAGCTCCACCCTGCTCTTTCACTCAGATGTAATCATTCTCTCCTACTCATTAAATGTAAAGGAGAAGCCCTCCTGGGTCAGCGCTCCATCTACCTGTCCCTCCCCCAAGCGTAGTCATACCCCAGCGGTGGGCTGCTCCGCCTCTACATAATCACTTAGGAGTCAATGAGTAATGACAGCGAGGTGGGGGCATTTCCTACCCTTTAATCAAGAAGAATCATTCAGAACAAGAAGAATAGTCAGTAAGGATATTTAAAAAAAGAGAAAATGATTTGAGGTAAACAAAGTTAAAGTGTTGAAAAACCACCTTTCTGGTTTTGGAGCGCTGAAGTCTCGTGAGAAGGGGTGTCAAGGCTTTAATTTGAAGCAAACCGAGCTGTGCGGAGAAGAAGATTGCTGGGTGGTGGTCAGATTTTCAAGGCCACACCAGAGAGTCTGTTCTCCCAACAGATTAGACGAAAGACGTGTTTGCTTAAAGAGCCGAGGCTTTCCCCGCGTTTCATCAGTCCAGTCTGCGGAGAAGGCTGAAGAGTTTAGGAAGAGCAGTGAAAAGACCAGATCAGGCACAAACATGGAGCGCAGCCAGCTCACTGAGCTGTTTCAGTGCAGCTCATGCTTTTGAAGTGTTTAATGTTCTCCATCCTGGGCCAAAACCAATGACATTATTCTTCCTCCAACTTTCCTCTTATGCAAGGAGGTGCAGCTGGGGGAGCCGAGCCGAGGATGACAGCAGAGTCTGGGGAGTAGGTGGCTGCTCTGTGCGCAGGTCTGTGGTTTGACCGTGAACGTACAGCGTGTGTACCAGCGCAACCGAAACCATGATGCTTGAAACCGAAGCAAATTCATCTGAGTGGAATTTCTAAAACTCTCTGCCCAGACCAAAAGTGAGAATGTCACTGGACGTTTTCAGATGTGTTAGCTTGAACTTTCCCCACCCTGCTGCCCATGTTTACATTCATGTACATCTGTTGCTAAGAAAAGTACAGTCGACATCTTCAAACAGAGAACTTTGTGGGGGGTTTTTGTACCTGATTACCTGCCATTTGTGCAAGTCACAGTTGTTGGCACCAGTCTGAAGCTACCTAGGTGACCTCATGCAGTGGAGAGGCCTTGACCCCGTACTGAAACGCCGACATCCTTCAGCACCCACAATTGTTTTGGAGACGACAGAAAGGGAGGGAATGAGGGGCTGGAGGGGGGAGGCGTGACATCAGTGCTTCCTGTGGTAGTGAGCCGCTTCTGATGCCACTTCCACAGGGTTCGAGGTAAAAAGGAGTTCATGGCGGTTCCCTGTATGCCCACCAGTGCTGTAAAGCTTTCCACCAACACTTGGCTTGAAAGGCTATTTTGTGTGCCTGAAGGTCTCTCTGTGTGTTGGCATTGTCTTTGTTTAATATCATACTTCCTGCCTTAGTTTCAACCCGTCTGCATGTAGTACCTGTTTCCTTACTCTCTGTTTCACAATGAGACAAAGACCGCTATATAACTATGTGCAGATGTTAGGGTGGCATTTCTCAACTTAGACTGTATCTCTTCAGCTGAGATCATAATTGGATTAAAACCCACCTGCAGAAAATGCTCCAATCCCCCAGGGATCTCCCAAGTGTATGATAATCCTGGCCTCCTGCCAGGTTTATAGTTGACGCACTGAACTTGAGGGTGTGCTCACCAGTCACACCATCCACGCCCTTGTGCACTGTCGCGGTGCCGGGTATGACGGCTCATTTTCGGAGAATGAAACATGTGTATACATCTAGTTCAGCCACATTGCTTGCTTTGGCTCAAGAATGATCAACGGGAACCTTTAAAAGCGCAACTATAACTCAGCCTGTGGTGTATTCTCAGAAAATAAGTCAATTCTCAGTCAAAGGTGGCAGACATTTAAACAGACTGGTTATAATATAATGAATACTTGAATTTTGCACCTTTCGAATACATAGTTAAAAATATAATTGTTGTAACACCAAGCTGGTTAGGTTGGGAGTTGGTGTAACCCAGAATGTGACTGATGCTCTGGTTCCACACTGACAGGTGTGCAGTGGCTGCCTTGTAGGAGAAGAAATGGTCTGAACGACCAACTCATCAAACTTGGAAAATGAAAGAATTTGTCTTGAGAATTGTAGAAACTGATGCGCTTGACTATGAACTCTCAACTGTCCATGGACAGACTCCGTGCTGTACGCCATTGTATCCGGGAGCTTTTTACACTGTACATGAACCTGAACACGTCATTCCCACCATGGAACTCTGTAGTGGAAGCATCATAGTGTGGGGATAAAAGCTGGAAAGATGGATGAAGCTAACTACACGCCAATCCAGAAGGAAACTAATTAGAGATTACAGAAGAAATTGAGACTGTGGTGGAGGTCTACGATGAGAACTACATTGAAATTTGTGGTTCTATCATGACACAAGGTGGAAAAGTTCAAAGGGTGGAAATAACTTTGCAAGTCACTGTAAGAGCCACGGCATTATGACCGCCTACCGCAACGGTTAGCAGAAACGACAGCTTTGTTCACTTTTCAGTGGTCAGAGAATAACATGAGACTCTCACCTGGGTCCCAGCTCGGCACGCTCGGGTGCTCGTCGTCCGGCAGGGTGCTGTCGCAGTCGGCCCCGTCTGCGAGGCTGCCTTCCTCCTCCACGATGTGCAGCTTGTCCTCATCGTCTGAGTCTGAGCCTGCCTCCAGCACATTGTTGTAGTTGGTCACTGCACAAGGAGAAACAAGATCACAGCTTAGAATGAGTACCGTGTTTCCTGACTCTACTTCGAGTGCTTTATAAACATGATGAGATGTGTGTGGTCTTTAATTATGAGTGCTGGGAGTGAAAGGTTAAAAGCTGGCCGGGTTAAATATATGTACCGTGCCGTTTTAATGTCAAAACTATTAAAGGGACTGGTTGTGGAGGCAGGGGGCAGGGAGCTGGAAACACCAATTAAGCAGAACGTGGTCTGCCTTAGACAGATGAGATGAAACTTGAAATGACCTCCACAGGGAAAAGATTTGGATTAAACAGCTAAGACACTGACAACCTGCTGAACAGGGGCCTCTTTTAGGTGTGACAACCGACCCTGCAGCAACAGGCGAGCAGAGAAAATTCGCACTTGGACATGCAGACACACATGCACATGTGTGAGATCACTGGATTGCAGGCTGAAGTGGTTTCAGGGCTGTGTGGGAGTCGGTGTGATGTGGTCGCCTGTGTTATGGGCTGAAGGAGCCAGGAGGCGTGCAGAGAGGCGGCCCGCGGAGAGAGCGAGAGAGAGAGAGGGTTATTACAGGGAGTAAATTTTCCTCACACACACCCCATCCGCTTCAGTGTGTGTTTGTGTGTGCGCCGAGCGTGTTGCTCCGGCATCGTCTTTTCATTTCCACAGTGTTCCTCCATCTCTCAATTCCACCTGGGCTTCCATTCCCTACACCCCCCACCCCACACACACACACACACACACACACACACATCCCTCCTCCTCCTGCTGCTGCCCTCCAGCCTCCCTCTGTTCCGCTGAGAGAGCTACAGATCCTCTCGGAGGCCAAATCAATTCTCCAGTGAGAGCAGCTCAGTCAGCAGAGGGCCTGGGCTGCAAGCGCTCCAACTACCTCTCATATCAACACTCGCACCGCACGCAGCGCTGGCACATCCACACACCACCTGCATTCACTCACTGAATGCAGACTGCCAGTACAAAGCACCTGAGCGTAGTGGAGTTTTTTTGTTTTTTTTCTCCATCTATCTCCACTCTCCCCTACCCTCTTCGCCCACCTCTTTCTGAAGTGGCTGAAGGAGGAGGCGTATCAGGTGGGATCGTGAGCCTACGTTTCAATCAATGAGAATTGTTCCGGCGAGATCTCTCGCTCTCGCCCATCACCAAGCGGGTCATTATGGCCGGCCGGCGTTCGCAGAGGCTCGCCGGAAAGTTCAGGCTGAGGGGGAGGCGTGGGGGCCGAGGAGGAGGGAGATGTGCTGTTGTTTGTCAAGCCGTTCGTAGGGGTCACCGCCGCTGTGCTGCAGCTGTGAAATCCTGTCAGGTTCATCGGGAGGGCCGTTTCATTCTCAAACTCTTTACTGTCGATCATTCAGTGCTCACCTTTTCCTTGTGATATGGACACTTTTGGTGTCATGTGAGAGATGAAAGATTTCAAAATATTTGACAAACTCAAAAACTGGTTTGTGTGTTTGTGTTCAGCCTCTTTTACTACGACAACCTTAAAGAAAATAAATTAAAAGTCGCCAGATCAGCAATTCAAACTTAGTCCATGACATAGTTAGGTTTAAACACAGAATCCAGAGCCTAGAACACACACACAAACTGGTTTTACACAGCATCATGTGACACTTGTTCATACTCCTCCTTTCTCCCTCTCTTGGTGCCTTCCACAACCTCCTTTCCCCCTCTGCCCACTTTTCCCCCGGAGCGACTCTGCCAGGTGATGTATTGTCTGTTCAGCAGCCCCAACAGGGTGCAACACTTCATTTTGAAACAGAAGGTACTTTAGGATGATTCTGAGAGGCTGTTTAGGGCCACAGCCACTCAGGTGTGAAGCTGAGGTCAGCGATTACAAAGGCAACAGTCCCCAGCAGCAGTGGCAAGAGAAAATGACCAACTATAAAGCTGTAGAGAGAAAAATCAATTCGCTGGTGTTTGCAGCAGCAGCAAGCGGGACAATAAAGGCGGGAGCCTCGAAGTGCGGCAAAGGGACTGAGTAAAAGAGTCAAAGGATGGTGGTGTGTGTATGAGATGAAGGAGAGGAGTGTCTTCCTGTGCCAAATGGTCGGCGTCGTCGAAACAAAAGTGTGTGTTCCTGCACGAGATGTAACACCTTGCATCAACAAAGGCTGCGGTCCCTTTTGGCTGACCGGCTGAGCGTTTGGACAGCTGGTCTCATTAGCACTAACATGCTAGCACGCAACAGGAGGACGACTCCTACGCATCTGAGAGAAGGCATCAGGAGGTGGAGGAGGTGATGAGCTTACTTTCTGAAAAAGTTTGCTTTTCTACATAGGCTGAAATGTGTTTAACACCTGAGAAAATAGCACGGCTCAGATCCCAGCTTCACAACACCCACACGCAAAAAGATCACATCCTGTAGGTCTGGGTAATAAGACACTATCAACACAAACTCAGCACTGAACATCCACCGATAGGCTCAGATTTTGGCTCATTAATAAGTCGACTTATGGACTGGTAAGACATGTACCAGACTGTCCATGTCAGACACACCTAAATAAGCCCGCTGTAGGGGGAGGAGGCCATGTTGTTATGACACCTGCCAGGCTGTATCAGTTACCAGCACCAGAATGGGTGACTGGCTGGTCCAAAAACAGGTCCAACATTACTCTGGTGGGAACTGGGGGGGACACCTTGGCAAACTGTCAGCAGTACAGCACATGAAATGCCATATGTCCATTACTGCAGGTTCCCTTGTTGGTTCTGCCTGACTCCCCATAACTGTGTAAACTCTCCAGTTCTTATTTTAGTTTCTCGTTATGTGATCCGTTCCTGATTGGTGAATCATTTCAGGAATTAAAAACCTCTGCAGATGAGGTCTCCAACTGCAGGAGATTGCTCAGTTTGGACTTCCCAACACTGAGACATGCCAGATAAGATAGGAATATCTCAACCTCTGTGGGAGGAAACAAATCTCATGTTTGGAGAAGTGTGAATGACTGGCCTAATAATTTGGACAAAGGATAACGCATACAGATTGTGAAGACACATATTAGTGTCAGAAAACAGCTTGTTCCTTGATTCATTACCTTTAAGGACATCTGTTAGCAACTTGAAACCTACAACTCGTCTGTGCAGCCCGATGGTCCTGAACCAGAATGTGTAGGAGGAATGTCTGGAATGTCCAACCAAAACACTTTTCTCTGAGTTTGGCTCTTAAAGCCACAGATCAAAGCCCGTGCTTTCTTCCTCCGCCTAATGTCATTCAACTGACTGACACATATTGCAAGGTCTGCTGTTGCCCTGCCTGTGATTAGACAGATTGACTCATTGTAAGCGGCAGTGACTGCTTGCTTGCCCTTCTACCTTTCCTCTGTGTCTATATTTAGCCTCGGTACAGGCTCCCTCGTTGAGGTACGCCACTTATCTCATTCTGAGCTCAGGGCCAGGCAGACAGTGGTAAAACGACCACAGGCATCCTCATAGAGGACAGAGTCTGCCGTCACAGAGTCTGCCCTTGCGGCTCTGCAATGCCATTTTCTCAGGAAAGGCAACCACTACAATAAACCCAACTCCTAACCAGAGCAAAACAAAGCAGTGCCATTCAAAACCCTCAAGTATGCCGTCTCAAGGTAAGGCGCC
Organism: Poecilia latipinna; assembly: GCF_001443285.1. Lineage (NCBI taxonomy): Eukaryota > Metazoa > Chordata > Actinopteri > Cyprinodontiformes > Poeciliidae > Poecilia > Poecilia latipinna. The sequence goes on from NW_015112748.1 coordinate 265,824, forward strand.
TCATTCAGCGCAGAGGTAAAGGCTGACGGTTTTTGTTGAAACAACAGCCTTCCTCCTGCCGAGTCAGGAAGGTCAGCTCAAGAACCAATAATAACAGAACAAAAGAAGTGGGGATTTTCGTAGTTAGCTAGTTCAAAGGCTCCTTCAGTCTTTCCAAGTCCCCACACACTGCCAGACAGAGGGCGCTAGATGGTTTCCGGCAAAGATCAGCAGGATCAAAGGTCGCAAAGTGAACAGTATGGCCTTCTTTGTAACAACCCTATAGATAAATCTCTAAGACTTCCCCAGGCAACATCAAGTGATTCTTACTCATCAGGCTAACATGGCAAAAAGCAGAACCTTGATGGTGAACATAGCCCTTGGCACTCCTGAGTATTAGTCACTATATTATTAAGCATTTACCTGCTCTCCAAAGCTTCTAAACAAGTCAAATGCTCTCTTGATATTCACTAATAAACACATGTTAAGTCAAAATCAACAACCTGTGGAGATGAGCCCTCAGTAGGAAGCATTTCAGAGGTGATCAGGAAGACAATGGACCCTTGTCTTCCTAATGAAGCTGATCAAGGTTTCAGCATGTGAGCTAATGAGCCTCCGTGGGTCACTTGACCACCATCTGATGAGCACTGTTTTATGATAACACTAATGCTAATGGTAGCTATTGTTCTCTTAATCTGCATGATGATACTTGGAGCTGTGAAGAAAGTCAGTGGGTGTTAATGAGTGGAAGGGAACACGAAACAGACTGAATTGTGCCTCAGAGTTTTTCAGATTAAAGAAGAAGCCTGTTAACCTGGCCTATTGCTTTGCTCTGCCAGTCAGGCCACGTGTTTTATTGCTCAGGTTAGTCCCAATAATGCTGCTGTAGCTAAATGGCACCCAGGCTGTTGTTCTACTGGAGGGAGGTGGGTGTGAGTGATTGTGGCTGCTGATGGTTTATTCTTTCAGAGGCTAATGAGCGCACACACAAACACACACACCAACATTCTGTTCAACTGGACGTCCTCTGAGGGTTTCTGCTTCTGGCTCATCGTTGCTTTTCTAAATAAGGCCAGGTGGGCTGGTAGAGACCGACGGGTGTCTTCACACACACACACACACACACACACACACACACACACACACACACACACACACACACACACACACACACACACACACAATCCACAGCAATGCCTCGGCCACCAAGTTTACTCTTTGTTTATGTTGGAGGTGAGACAGCCCCATCCAAGGTAATAACTCTGCTACACCTAAGTCAGAGTGTGTGGTCTGGATGTTAAGCTAGTAAGAGGCATGGCATGTAGAAGGTTCCTGGTCATTATGGGTGATCACATGATCCAGGCTGCAATCACACTGATGTCTTTACAGACTGGTGCCACCCAAAACTGAACATCAAAAAATGGCAAATTTCAAACCAGATCAACCAAACCAATTTTTGTACCTGAAAGCACCAACTGTGTCTCCATTTTTAGTGCATTTTGAAGTATTGCATTAGAAAAGGCTCATGGAAATGTCATGGAAGGGTTTGAAATGACTTTCTCAATTTCACAAAAAAAAAAAAAAAGTTTTTACTCTGGCTTGGTGGTTTTGGGCTTTCAGGAAAGAGAGTTAATGCTCTAAAGGGTTGATGGAAACACATTTTCCGAATAAGTTTTGATGTAATGAACGATCCCATCCTCTGGTGTGTCTGTGCCTTACTAGAGACACGAAACCTGGAAAAACATTCAAAGTCAAAACCTCTGGCTCAGAGAGGAGAACTGTTGGCCTTCAGTGGCCGACCTGAGGCACCACACATTGTGAGATGTATGAGTCCATGCTAGTTTGCAAGCTCTATATCCTGTTTATTACAGCTGTATATAATGTCAACAAAATTCAGCTCAAGGTAGCCTGGTTGATTTACTCTAATTGAGAATGGAGACATGCCTAATTCGCTTTTTTCCTCCATCTTTTTTTGCACCATTCTTAAAGTTCTCTCAAAATTTACATGACAGTTTGATGAAAACATAGCTACTGACGTCAACACTCTTAGGAGTGAACAGGATTGAGCTGGATATTTCTTCAGCATCAGTGAGGTGTCTGAAAATGAAACAAAACAGCCAGCACCAAAGGTGGTCTGAACTTAAAATGTAATTTTTCTAATGTACAGAAACAGTGAAGGAATGATCTGACTCTCTCCCTCATAGCAGCAAATCAGAGCTTATTCCTCTTCTTAAATATTAGGTTGCCTGTTATTTTTAAAAGATTATCCCATGACATTGTGTACATTGCAGCTGTAACCTGTCTTGTAAAGGCGATGCGATGGGGTTTATTTTTAGATTCCTTTTAGATTTTCAGAACACTTAAATGATGCAACAGTTGAAATCTCAATTCATCCCGGAAACAAAAAACCCTTTCGCTTTTTATAGCTTCAAGGAGAATATTGTAATCAAGTGAAATGTGTATCGACAAGTCAGATCTCTACAAAATCCTGCCATCTCTACGCGAAACGCGCTAAACACACACGCAAAGCTGAACTCGGCGCTGGCGTCTCACACCATCTGTAGATCCTCCGCCCGTCAGCGGACAGGCCTGCTCCGGTTCTCAAACACTCAGCAGCTCTGTGGTGAAAGAATGGCCATCTCTTCCGCCAGCCGAGCCGTTTATAGCGTAGCCAGGTGAGTGAGGAAGAAGTGTTGCGGGAGGTGGGTGAGCGGCGGCGGCGGGGGGGGGGTGGAGGTCAGAGAGGTGAGGAGAGGAAACATCTGTTACAGATTCTGGTAAGGCCAGAAAACCTGCGGTCACACTTCCGCAAACCACCTTCCTTCTGCTCTCTCTTTACTCTGCTCCTCTGCTCAATCTGTCACTGTCAATTTCATTCACAAAATAAAGCACGCCAGGCCCTCGTATGTGCTAAATAAAAATACGGCACGTTAGCTGAGCTGTCCCTCTGCACAGGAAGCGGAGAAACAACAGCACAGAAAACCTTCGGCACACACCTGGGTAAACAGTTGCTTCCCTCCTGCCAGCGGCTGCTTCCACTTCAGCCCGGCTCATCTGCAGGAGCGGGAAGACGAACCAGAACCCAGACCTGGTTGCTGCTGCTGCTGCTGCGTTAGCCTCCATCAGATCTCATTTGAGAGTCGCCGGCAACACAAAATGTCCCTGCCACCTCTGCTGTCAGACTCCATTCACACTGATGACTTTTGAAAGCTCCACAGTAGTAGAGCGCTGCTCTTGTCCTTTGATTTTGCCAGTTTGTGTTTAGCCGTGACATTTTGAGTGGAGTGGTTATTATTAGAAGGAGAGCCGAAAGGGATCCGGCCCGGTTTAAATGTGGTCGCTTTACACCAGCAGCGTCGAACTTCATTATGAGGCTTGTTCCTCTTTTTTTTTTTTTTTTTTTTTGCAGTCACTTCGGCTGTAATGTCAACAACGCGGCTGGGTCAGCAGGTGCTGTCTAAGGGCGGATGTGTGAAAACCTTCCACTGCAGGGTAGAGGAATGGTTCCAAGGTGAGACTATCCTCCCGGTGGAGTCAGTCCTGTTTCTGTTGTTGACTGTATGGAGGCATTAAAAACTATTGAATGTTTTGTCGAAAGATCTGCATGTGAAGTGTGAAACTTGCCTGTTTCCATCCCCCAGCATAAAGATGGCACCTAATTTCACAAGGAAACAGTCAGAGATGCCCCGATATGAAAATTTGGTCCGATATCAATATCCGATATCGCTGTAAATATAACCAATATTTATATTTGTTAAGGGCGGATGTGTGAAAACCTTCCACTGCAGGGTCGAGTGGTGTTTTTTTCAACACCTTGAAAAAAACACCACCACCACTGATGTCACCACTACTTCCCTGCTTCAGATAAACTGCCCACAATGCTTTGCTGCATCACTATCACTGTCATATGACCAAACACCACATGACCATCACCCTCCCCTCTCAAAGCAAACGCCAACAACATGTACCAAAGTATCGGTTGTTATCTGCCCAGTTTGGTTTAAATGTTAAAAAAAAGATGACTAAAATCAACCAATATCGATGTTAGTACTGATGCATTGTGAATCCCAACAAGTTCAACAATTGTTTTTTTTTTTTTTTATCTTGTTAGAGTTGAGAAGTATAAGTAATAGCTGTACTGTTGACAGATCTAGCAGACATCTACGTTACACAAGATTTTATTTACAGGCATCAGAGTTTATCCTTTTCAAACTTGCATGCCACTTTTCTCTATAAGATAAACTCTTGTCAAATTAAGTCTTCGAAAATCTGGGTATAAACTAAAATCTATCCTAAACAAGTGGTAGACCCAAATGCTGAAGCATCTTTATGAAATATAAGGAAGTAGAGGAGAAAAGTCTAAAAATAACCTCTATTTTAGAAAAATAAAATAAGCACAATTCCACTGAACTGAAGGATTTTACTCTTGTTTTCTTCTTATAAAGACGTTCTGCTGACCAGCAGAACTGGATCACAGTGAGGTGCGTGTTTAAATATATGCAATGAGCAATAACGCTGTTATCCAACCAGGTTGTGCAGTGCACATCTATATTAGGTTAGTGTAGCACAGGGCTGTTGCATTTTAGGAGCAGGTGACTGGACATTCCTGCCTGTATTAGGTCTGACAATTTACTGTGGGGGAGTAGCAGACTGGGAGAGCTGCACTGGCCTATGAAGAGGGAGGCAGGGAGTGAGCTACATGACTAAACAGCTCCAACCAGAAAAATCTCATTAAATCCTGCTTACCTGTACACATACCTTGCTCTCGCTAACATCACCAAGGCAAACTTTATCTAATCAAGGAGGCCGAACGTCACAGCCTTCATCTGTCGCATATTTATACACTCCATTCTTCACTCAATAATGTGTTTGTCGGGTAGATTAATGGAGATTTTGCCAGTCAGCAGCGAGGCGTGTTCACACACAAACTAAAGAGGAAGAGGACAGAAGAGACGAACGGTAAAGGGGGAAAGATGACAAAGGTGGGAGGGAAGGAACTGCTAATGGCCTAAAAAGACTAAGCTGACCTGTCACATACGATGCTCATCTGAACTGATGGCTGCCCCAGGGAGGGAGTGTCACTAACTGTCAGCCTGACTGAGGGAAGAAAAAGGAGAGAATATTGTTGGGAGACAGAGGTAGACATTAAAGGTTGAAATGAGGATGGATGTCGCAGGAGGAATGATTAACGGAGCAACAGCAAAATGCAAATACGACCTATTAGGGAGTGGAAGGTAGACAGGTAAAACATTTATACAGAGGTAGTTTCTGTCTAATGCTGAGTTCATACACCAGGTTATGATGCCCATTCTTTTTTATTATTAGTTCATGTTACTAAATTATGCAACCGCAGTCAGCCTTCAGTTTGAACAGTTTATGACCCAAAAGCATGCGCAGAAGAAGAACATTGTCATGCAGCAGCACTATGTTTACAGAAGTAACAATGAACGCCTCCGACTGTGGACCAATGTTAACGTTACTGTGCAATAGGAGTCGACGGTGTTCTCACAAGATCATAAGAAGACAAAGGAAAAAAGCACAACTAGTTGCAACGGATTTTTTGTGAAGCATTGACTGCAACTTTGTCACCTAAAAAAAAAAAGAAAATGAATAATAACATCAGCAAGTCAGAGGTTTGGAAAAACAGTGATCAGGAATTAGCCTTGATGTGTAGCATTGACCTGGAGGGGCGGGGCCAACCCAGGGATCCTTTCATCATTCTGTTTTACACTTTACACCGTTGCAAGTTCCCCAGCAATCAGCAAGTCAGCTCACTTCAGTGCAGCCCTGGCCAAGATCTCTGTTGACAGCCTACTGTGGCTTCACTAATTCCGACACTAACACACAAAAGTGGACCCTTTTCTGCCTTCTCTGCTCTTTGTGGGACTCGGACAACAAATGAACACTCCTCTGGCTTCCAAAATGTCAGCTCTGTCACAAGACTCCAGAGGCCAGACGTCCTGCGCAACCCCTGACTCGCACGGCGCATAATCAAACACGCTGCCCCCGGGGGCTGCTGCTCGCTTTGTCACACTTGCTTTCTTGTTATTCATGTGAAGCAGGAAGAGAAAGGGGTTAACACAGTAAACTTACATCCACAAAGGCGCCTTTGTCACCTTGCTCCTCCACTCCTTCACCTCACCCCCTCACCCCTCCCAGGGGAAAATAGCCTTTTCCCTGTGTGATCGAGAATAGTTAGCACCCCCACCACATCTCCCTCCAGGGGGACTTCCAGCTGAAGAGGCGGTCAAGCGGCGCTGCTCACACCATTACCCTGCTGTTAAATGACCATGAGGCTGGACTCCTTGTCCAATGGACAGCTATGAAAATCTGTCCCGCTAAATCAGGCGAGGAGAAGTATGTGTGTACACGTTGGTGGACCTCATCTAAAGGGGTCAGGTGGGTGTACAGTGGCTGTACTCACCAACTCGTAAACTGATTTGTAGAGCAGAAGGAGCCGTTAATGCAGCTGATGCTGATTGAGGCAACATGTAAAAAGCATTGACGACAAAAAGGTGACGACTGATCACCTTTTAGTGCATCACACCCGTAGGTGTGTAGGCCAGGGTTTTAATAGTTTCAGATTCTTCATTAAAGTTTAGCTTTATTTTGTTGTGACTTTTGTTTGTCTAATTTAAATCATTTTTATTAGTTTGGCCAGTTTTCTGTTAGTGAAACAAACCAGAAACAAACATGGAGAAGCAGCGTTCAGCTTCTATACACTTGAAGTTTGGGACAAACTTCCAGAAAACTGCAAAACAGCTGAAACACTGAGTTCCTTTAAACTGAGGCTAAAAACCCAGCTGTTTAAAGTTACTTTCAACCCATAATAACTACATATATGATGTATATTGATGATTTTAACTGATGTTTTCTTCCAACCTTTGCTGTTGCCATTTTGTGGACTTGTGTGAACTGCTTGTGTGGGGAAAAAAAACAATTTCATATCAGTTCTAATGCTAACAAACAGATTCATAAAACGAAAAAGAAGGAAATAAAAGTTCTAATTCCAGTGTTTTAGTTAGTTTTATAAACGCATGATATAATTCCAGTTAGTTATAGTTTTTCTCCATTATTTGCCGTTTTTATTTATTTCAGTTAGCAGACATGTTTTCTCAGTTTCAGATTTTGTTATTTTGTTCATTTTAGTTGACTATGATAACCCTGGTGTTGGGTGTGTGTGTGTGTGTGTGTGTGTGTGTGTGGTTGCCAGCAGCGCTGAGAGGCCATTAGTTCAGTGTGTCAGGATTGGAAAGGAGAGCATCGACAGTCGGGCCGGGATAATCGATAGCAGCAGATCTCTCATTCCCCTCCGCCATCTACAGTAATGGACCCACAGTCCAACACGGCTCCTCTGCAGCTCTGCATGCCAGAAAAAAATGAAGAGACGAAGGCAGTGGAACAGAACAGCAACCGACTGCTGGTACTTTCTGCCTTGTTTCCTCTCTCTCTCAGCTTTTCTTTGCTGTTGTGGTCAGATGCTGGTTTCTGCTCCCTGTGGGATAAAAGATGGAGGCCAGAGTGGGGTTTGTTCGCAGCCAGCAGCCAGCAGGGTGGGGCCTTGATTACTCAAGCACGGTGCAACTGGACCGCGCTCCCGGGACTATCCCGTCTGATGTCACCCTGAATGGGAAATCATTGAAACACTTGAACGTTTCAAGGAGAGAGTTTCTGTTTTTCCTCATTTGGCTTCGACTGAGTAGAGACGTTTAGTACCACTTCATGAAAACAGCTTTTGGTAAACAACAAGTCAGTGAGTGAGTCTTCCTTGAGTGAAAATACCAAGCTATAACTGTAATAACTCAATGATTTCAACTGAAGTTTAACAGGACAAGACATTCATAAAAACAAGAGGAGATGGAGCTGTAGCAATGTTTGAGGGAAAACTAAGAAGCTCTGTTCACAACATCAGACTCAAGGTTTCACAAACTCCAACGTGGAGTTCGAAGAATCTGATAGAAGAAGCTAAGTCTTCACTGTAGGTAAATGTAGACCTAATATGACTTCTTGAGCCCATATGTGAACCAAATCGGAACTTCTATGACATTCTCAACTAGGAATGCACCGATAAATTCCCAGATTTTCTTAATTCTGGGTAATCGGCGATAAGCCTGTTGCAATAAATCAATTAATGGCATGATACACCTCCAGATAATGGATACTAAACTATTTGAAATAAATTGTGTAAATTATTTACAATAGTTTATTATCCATTACACGCATTAAATGTAAACGAATATTGTAAACAAACATGGCAGCCGTTGTGAGGGCTGATCTATTGAGAATCTGGTTCTGAGCTGCAGATCTCAGCTGCATCACTCCATTCATGCTCTGCATGTTACAAACTAATCACATCAACATGCTGCTTTCGGATCCTACAGTAGTTCTCCTTCAAAATAAAAGTCTTTCTACAACCACATTAACAATCATAACATCAGACAGACCTCATCACATTTTTTTCTGCTCAGGTTGCACATTAGATTTAAAATGTGAAGCCTAAACATGCACTGCTGTAGCCTGTAGGTTGCAAGTGTAGATTTCAAACTTAATGGGCGGGGCTCTGTTGGCTACAAACCCATAACTGGTCATTATCAAAAAGACAGATTTTCCTTTCTTGTAGATGAAAGGAAAGTGACTTCTTCAAGCCAGCTGAGCGGCAGTGTGCAGCAACTCTCTGGTATGTCCTCTCCAATCCAATTAACATATTTTCAAGCATAGGAACAGCATAGTGAACAATGTATGTGCTTTGAAATGTAGGAACTGTGGGGGTAGTTCCCATTTCCTGCCTCGTGTCTGTTAAACAATTTCTTCCAGCTCATAGTTGTGTGTGCTGATATGATTTGGTTGGACGGACATAAAAAAAAAAAATAGAGTCTGTTCTTTTTGTACTCTGAGGATAGTGACCACCTTGGGTCACACAGCTCTGTGTTTTGCCTGTGAGTGGGTCCCTGCTGTGTCTGGGGGAATTCCATTGGCCAGAGGCTGACCCCGAACACTGGCCTTCCTGTTGCACAGCGGCCATGTGCAGATGAAGCCGGAAGAAAACCGGTTCGGTCCGACGACCGGCTCTTCTGTCAGCCTTACGGCCCAGTCTGTGTGTACAGAGATGTGTGTGTGGCTGGGTGTTTATGTGAGACAGATCAGCGATGACACCCGGCCTTTTAATAAGCTCAGCAGCGAGTGTGTGGCTGGCTGAAAGCTGCTGTGATTGATGCAGGCTTTAGCACGGTAAACACATGCACATGCTGATGAGTGCAGGAAGTGATGATCATATGTAAGCCTGACGCAATAAACAATTATTAAATTAATCGCATGATAAATTAAAATGAGCTCGATAATTTCCATTCTGATAATGAATATTTTTTGAAGGGCAGTTTTGGTTACAGACTAAATAATGAAACAAATAAGTTTTATTTGTTTGTGTTTTTTTTATTTTTATTTTGGATATCTGAAATGTCTTCCAGATCCAGTATGTTCTGTGCAAAATTAAAGCATATCTGTTTTTGACAGGGCGAACTAGCAGTTATTACTGTAACGATTAATTGGATTAACCACGATTAATCAATCAATAATCGCCAACTGACCTAGTTGTATTTATGACACATTAGCGCAAAGAAAGGCAATTTTCTGAAAAACCCAACACATTCAGAGCAGTAATAAAGTCAAAACTGTACAAAATATACAAATATAGATAACACTTTTCCCTGTCAATGTGTTTTACCCAAAATACCTCAAATTGCAGTTTTTTTTTGTATATTGATCCAATAAAATGTTTATTTTCTTATTTTAAGTTTTTTTTTTAAATATTTAGTTATTTCCGTCTTTTAACATATTTCTAATATTGTATAGAAAAGGTTCAAGTAATAATAATAATAATAATAATAATAATAATAATGATGATGATAATGATAATTAATAATACATCTAATTTATACAGCATTTTTTTGGACACTCACGCTTGGTCTTTGAGCGTCCAAAAAAGGTCTGAAAAAACTCAGAAATTAAAGTAATTTAATGAAAAACTACCGAAGGGCCTTTCTAAAAACATAAGCAGAATAATCGATTGATCTATTAGTAGATGCAATCAACAATTGCATCCCTTCTTATGTTTTTATGTCATTATCATTGTATTAGTTTAAACTACTGACAAAATAACATTAGTGTTATTGCAATAATTGTGACAGGCTTAGTTATACATAGCAATGCCAGCATGATTAATCTGAGTGCTCTGCTCAATACGTTCCACATTGATCAGGTGGTACTCGTGACTTTTATACATGAGAATGTTTTGGTTGTTTTTCTCCTGTCTTGCCATTTTAAAGTTTGGAAGTGAGGGAGGAGGAATATTTTGGAGTTTCTCAACCTACAGCTGCTTCCTCCCAGCTGCTGGACTGGACATCAACAACAACAACATCAAAAAACAAAAAAGAAGGGAATTGTGGAAATACTTTTGGACCAGAGGAGCCGACTCTTTGCCTTGTTAGCAGTTAGCATCTAGTTGTTGCTGTGATAGCTGGCTTTTCCACAGCAAGCAGACAGCAGAGCGCTTCCACAGGTTCCCTCTGACTGAGCCTTCGCAGGCGAGGAGGAAGTGCTGTCTAAGGAAGGACAGGAAGTAGATAGGGCTATCATGGAGCTGACACAACACTTCCAGTCCTTGCCAGAGGAGACAGAACGGTGACTACTTTCAACAGACGCGGGTCTGACTGAACTCTGACAAAAGCACCTGATTCACCCAGACATCGAATGACTCATAATTAATCATCTCAGTTCATTTTAGTATGTTTTTTCCAGTTCTTATTTATTTAGCTGAAGAACAGCAAAGGCATTTATGTTAAATAGCAGAGTAACAAACCCATAATTCAGGTGGCTCTGTGATACCTTTCTAAAGTATTCACATCCCTAGAGCTTTTTTCACACCAATCACATTACAGACACAAACTTTAGAACACTTTAGTGAAATTTTATGTGAAAAACTTATTTTTCATTTTCCTAAATAATCTGGAGAGACATTTGTGTTAATCCCCCTGAGTCAAAACTTTCTAAAACCACCTTTTAATGTCAGCTGCAGGTGTTTTGGAGTAGATCTCTACCAGCCTTGCAATTCTGGAAGCAGATTATTTTTTGTTCATTTTGCTTTACAAAATAGTGACATTTCAGTCATTTTGAAAACTTAATTTTCACAAGCTGCTACAGATTCTCAACTTCATCTAAGGGGCAGTATTATGTATGTTCCAGGCACAAAGTGTCATTTCATGGCAGAATCAGGTAACTGTTACCATCAGTTATTATAAAAATGCTGACCATATAAAACATGACTCCAAAAGTTGACGCTTTGAAATTGGGCCTCTGTCTCTTTAAGAAGCTCTGGCTCTTTCTGAAACTTCGCCTTCAGGAAGTCAACACAACAAAGCTCCTCTATTAACCCTTTAACAACATTTATACCAGTGTTTCACTGAGAAGTAGCTCCTATAAAGAGCTCAGCAGTTGCGCATTTCCACCAGATGTTTGCTAATTGCTGCTGCCACTAGTATAAAGCTGCCACCACCGTTCTTCACTGTGGGGCCAGTGTTTTGATTTTCAGCTGGACAAATCAATTTAATTTTTGTTCACAAAGTTTAGTACTGTTCCGTTGCCAGAGCATCTTCAGCATGTTTGCTGTGTTAGGGTGTATTCACACCAACCCTGTTTAGTAAGTTTTAATCAAACTGTAGTTTTTGTCTTGAAAGCCCAGTTCGTTTGGGGAGGTTTAATGTGTAATTTAACTCTGATGTGGACCAAAACTTGAACTTTGGTGCACCTACAAACCTAGATCTCTGTTTGGTCGATCTGAACTCTGGTGCGGCTCCCATGCCTCAGCGAACACCAAGTGAACTGGAGATCACTCCAAAAGCTGGAAGCAAACTATAGTGCAGGGTATTCTGGGTAAATACAATCAAAATCAATGAGTGAGTCTAGAACAACAGGGAGAAACGACTTGTGGTTTTTTTTCCAGAGACAAAAGCAAAATTTTACCACCTCTAAAATCTGATGTTACTCCATTTTTGTTTACATTTTGTGAAGACGGAAGTTGAGTTCATGTCTTCTTCAGAAGTTTTATATCGTTTTTCAATTACCATATTTTCCACACTATAAGGCGCACCTAAAAACCTTCAATTTTCTCAAAAGCCGACAGTGCGCCTTATAATCCGGTATTGAGCCACAACAGGTCTAGCAACTATGGTAAGCAGCTGCCGACTTCATTTTCGCCCGTAGAAGAAGCGCGCGGTGCATGCTGGGATAGTTGTCGGAACGCTGACTGACCTATCTACCTACCGACCTGATAATCAGGTTGTCTGCAGGTCATTTAGCACCACGTTCTTCACGAACATGCTGTGCGCGAACGGAGAAGGGTGACCATCATCCGGCCACGCCCCCGCCCAGTCGCGGAAGGCTCTCCTCGCCAACCGGAGTTGGATTGTTTTGTTGACATTCTTTATGTCAACAAAGTGCTTAGACTAGGGTTACCAAGGGACCAGCCCCTATACATTTAGGGCGGGGGAAGAGAGACAGAGACTCCAGTGGCAGCGTGTCGGTTGGTCTGTGTTACCCAGAAAGCAGTTGGGCACAATATCGCAACACCAACACCATGAAACAATGCCTGGGGCAGCCTACTATATAAAGTACTCGGAGACCAGCTCTTTATTATTACACATCCACATTTGTAGAGTACGGAACAAAGGGACGGGTGACAACCCTAACTTTAGCGTCTATTCTATGCGCCTTGTAATGCGGTGCGCCTTATATATGAAAAAAGTTTTAAAATAGGCCTTTCATTGAAGGTGTGCCTTATAGTGTTCAGATGATTTGACACAGTGCATTGTGAAAGTGAACTGCATCAGTTGAAAATGTAGCAAATATAACTGAGTCTACTGGACTATCAGGTGAGCTGGTCTACCTGAAATTCCCTAAAACGTGGTTTGGAATTTGTGGTCAAAAAAGCAAAAACTGGGAGTGTTTAATGTGTTAATCTAATCACTGAATATTGTTAATACATTAGCCAGTGTGCTTCACCCTAAGACCAGGTAGTGAACTGACAAGGGCTGCCACAACAATCTGCACACAGACTTTGACTCTGAAATATAACCCAACTAACACTAAATACACAAATGCTTTATAAATAACAACGCGTATTATTACCACATGGGCTCCAAATGCTAAGAGTGTGAGGCATGTTTCAGAAATCCTCAACCGCGGTGCGGGAACCCACCCAGCGGCCGCACCCAGCCCCAGTCAGACTGGAGGTGTTGCCGTGTGCAGTGGGAGACGCCGCCAGGGAACACATCAGTGCTGTGGTTCAGACGCCTTGCAGCCCAAACGTCCCCGTCTCTTCAGCACTGCTCTTCTGTTCCGCACCAACAGGGAATCCATATGGAAGGCTGCGGGCGCGTCTGCAGCAGCCTGGAGTTATTCACCAATAAAAGCAGCTGGCGCCACGGGAGCCACGGACGTCACCGCCAACTCTCTCTCTCACACACACACACACACACACACACACACACATCTGAACCGCCAGAGCAGGGATGTATGGCCTCGGGGTCGTTTGTGGCCCTTGAAATGATTTTGTTCGGCCCCTGACTGCAGGTCAAGAATGGTGAAAACTTGGCCAGCAAAATAAAAAAACAATTGATGCCCACAAAAAATTTTGGAAATTGTCTTTTAATTTCAATGAGGCAACGGTCCAAAACTCTTTTTATATTTGATCTCTAATAATATACAGATTTTATAAACATTTAGTTTATTGTTGAGCAGGTACATCTTAAAAAAACAAACAAACAAAAAAAAACCTATAAAACTCAATTTTGCATTTTTAGGATAAAATAAGATCTTTGTCATTGTAACAATGATACCTGAACAACAAAGGTTCTATTCTCTAGAAAAAAAACGTCTCACTTTAGAAAAGACTATAAAAAATGACTTATATTATTCTTAGCCCTTGTAAAAAAAAAAAAAGTTAACTGAAAACTAAAATAGACGAGGTCAAATCGACCACTCACCAACCAGCAAAAAAATATCCTTTAAAAAACTAAAATCGCCAAAAATGTGGATTTTTTTAGTTCCAATTCAACAGTAATTTAAGCATGAACTATTTGAATTAAACAATCTGATTTTTTTTTCTGTAGAAACAGAATTATGGATCTAAAACTTCAAATGGTTTTTGCAGGTTTTCCTTGTTAAATGAAAGGCATCCAGTTGGCTTATTATTTTGGGCTCGATTGAAGAAAATAAAAATTTTAAAAGATCCTTTCTCAGAAATATAAATTAGATCTAGGTTAGTCTTCATTTGAAAACATTTACTGTATTTAGTCAAGTTTTAATACAGCAATTAAAAGCAGATTTGTTTGCACCATTTGGACTTTAGAAAACAAGTCAATGAGTAGTTGTCCTAGTTACCATAACAATAGAAGGAAACCAGAAAACTTGTAAAAGATGATCTCTGTTTATAGCATCTAACATTTTTGTGAGAATATTTTAATTTAAAAGTGATGGATTTAAATTTTTTGAACTGTGATTCAAATGGCCCTCGGATCCCACTTTGAACACCCTCGTTGTAAACTTTTCATCTGTATTTGAGAGTTAAAACAAGTTTGCATTGTTTTATGGATATTGCTTAACATTTTTCAATAAAATGAGATTAGAACATTGGAGGTGTATTATCACTCCACAACACTGGATGGTGTCTGTTACCATTAAAAAAACAATCAGAATCGGTCAGGATTTTTAAAGATGGGTTTTGGGCCGAAAAACTGCAATCGGTGCACCGCAGTGCTAAGCAATCTGATTAATAAAACACCCAGATTCTCACCCTGAAATCCCTGATAAATCCACCAGTCTGTTCATGTGTGAACCAAAGACATACCTGCAATAAAAAAACAAAACAAATCAAAACACGACAGTGGAGCTGGACAAACAACCCGAGGTTAAGCTGGCAGATCTGTGGTCCTGTTAAAAGCAGCACTTCCAGCCTGGCCAAACAAAAGCTGGCTGATAAGCCTAGTGGCCGCATCAAAGCCTTCCAGATTATAGATTACCATCAACTGAGCGGCGGCTGTGGACGGGGCACCTGCCACTTCACTGTAACGCTCCCGAATCGGCGGGGCTGGTGAGTCACTTGCCTACCTGACCTGCACACAAAAGCTTTAATAAAACAGGTGAAACAAAGGTGATATCTGATTACTCTGGGTGTTTCTAAGGTCTTTGGTGATGCCTGATTTATTTTTATTATTGCTTAACACATTATATGAATTCATGTCTGATCCTCAATCAATTGATGTGTATTTACAAAGTCAGACCGGTTCTGTTTTAATTGGCTTTAATTATTGTGTGGTGTTTTGTGTGTGTGTAGATGTGTGTGTGGGTGGGTGTGTGTAAACAGAGAAGTGATGGCTCAGTGCCAGAATGATCGCCCCCGACGATGATGTGGTGTTACAGTAAAGCGTCTTCCCTTCTCTGCCAGCAGCCGTGTGAGGATTAAAGGTAAATCCAAACCGTCTCTAAAGCCTGCGCTCGCTTTAAAAGGCTCCTCCCAAAGTATCGGCTTGGATTACAGCACAAATGTTCCCCTCTGTGCCAGTCCCACCTCAGCAGGACATAAACACCTACAGGACACACTTGGACTGGCTGATAGCTGCCTGTCCAGTCTGGTTCACAAGATCTGCTGGTATTCAGTATACAGGGTGTGTGTGTGTGTGTGTGTGTGTGTGTGTGTGTGTGTGTGTGTGTCTGTTAGCAGAAATGTTCGCTGATGCCCCATCTCCTGATTGAAGTCGCTGGTGAAGCATTTTTTTATTATTAATTTCTTGTTTCAGTTTCATCGTAACCTTTAGCTTCATCCTCTCCTTCTATTGTCTCCTCTTCCTTTTTATCCAAAAACAGACTCCTTTGGAAGTAATCCTGGTTGTTAAGGTGCAACATGCTGATGCTGTTTTTTTTTTTTTTTTTTCCACACAGGATAAATAATTCACTATGGAGGCAAATTTTGGTAGATTAAGATTCTGTTTCCAACAACCTTTTGTGCCAAACTTGAGGCAGCGGAGGACCAAATGTGATGATCTGTTTTAGAGTCTGTTAGACAGCCATGTGTTGGTAGTGATTCAAGTTTTATGATGTCCAAAGCTTGGAATAAAGTTTGATAACCAAACTGTGCATTAAGTCTCCCCAGAACGTTCTCTGTTACACTGAGATGAAATTACACACAGAAAAGTCGCCCTGGATTTTATGAGAGGAAACAGGAATGACAAATGCATGCCACACTTTTTAGATTTTCAACAGTAAAAATCATATATCGTTTTTCTACTTCACAATTAAGAGTTACTATGTGCTCATCCATCCATCCATCCATCCATCCATCCATCCATCCATCCATCCATCCATCCATCCATCCATCCATCCATCCATCCATCCATCCATCCAAATCCTAATAAAACACACTGCGGTTTCTGTTTGTAACGTGACATAATGTAAAATCATTCTCCAGGTATGAATACTTATGTGCAGCGTATTAACATCATATTTCCAGCAGTGCCATAAAGTCTGTGTTGTCACACGGTGTCAGAGGGTGTGTTTCATCCACGGCCTCTCATTGGTTATGTATGAAGGACTGTGTCCCTGCAGCCGTTTATCTCTGGAACGGAGGGATGAATAAAGGATGAGGGTGGAGGTTCTGTTCAGCACCTCTGGCTCTCTGCCTGGCGCTGGAGGACAGGACGGGCAGACGATGGGGGGGAGAGAGCAGAAGAAGACATCAACACTGAACGATGAGCTGCTGTTTGGACACTCCGGATTCTACCGGGTACCTTAACTATACATGCAGCAGATGAGGGGGACTTTTCTGAGACGCTAAAAAAAAAAAAAAAAAAAAAAAAAGCTACTTGTTGACTTGGAGTCTGGTTCCATACGCCTCCGCAGACCTCGTCCCTTTGATCCACCTCAGAAGAAAATGAAAGGCAGTGGAAAAAACGAGAGAGAAAAAAGAAAAAACAGAGAGGAACAGCAACCTGAGAAAAAGAAGAAAAAAAGAGGGGGATCTAAGAAACAAGTTTGAGAGCAAGAGCTCTGAGGGAGAAGGATCCAAGGTAGCCATGGTTAGTGAGGCACTGTGTGACAGTTGTCAGTTGGCACATATAGAGGATTGGGAACAGATGCTGAACTCCTGACGCTGCCAGTCTGCTGTACCTACAAGGCAGCCATAATGGCTTCCACCTGCCCTGACTTCCAGCAGCCAGAGAGAGCTGGTGGTGGCAGCAGCCAGCAGCACCTGTGCTCAACAGTCAGGTCACCACATCAAACCCCGCCTGGAGGAGCAGGAGGAGGGGCTCAAGAAACCACCAGTGGAACAAAAAAACAAAACAAAAGAAAAAGATTTTCTTCCTCTGCACTTGGATTATTGCAGTGAAAAAGCTGCTGAGAAGCCTGAAGCTTTCTTGAAGTGTGGTTATTAGATCATCTTCTGCATTAGAGTGGTATGTCTGCCTTTCAGTAGGCAAGGCTTCACACTAGCAGGGTTCAGATTGCAGTTTTCTGGCCAATTGCTGATCTTTAAAAAGCCTGATTTGCTGATTTCAATTTTGGGGTGCTAGGGTCAGTCCACTGTTGTTTTTTTCTTTTCTTTTCTTTTTTGAAGGATTTTTTGGCTCTACTGACAAACAAACAAAACTGAAGCAATAAAGTGGGTTGTGTGAGAGGGGGAAGACATGTGGGAAAGGTCAACAGGCTGGGAACCTGTGACAGCAGTGTCTGGAACAGAGGCCGCTGTTCACGAGTCGCTTGCATTACGCCCGGCTCACCATGCTTTTGTATGTAAAAAATGTGAAAACAACTACAATTCTGAGGTGCACGAGCGGGCACCATAATATAGAAATAATAGTGTGTGAGGATAATGGACTGGTGCAATTGCAGTTAAATGCATCAACTATAAACCAACTTAATCAGTCGTTACTGTCACTGTTATAAAAAACCTTTTTCAAAATAAACAAAGTGTGCTTAGCCTGGTGGAAAGGCAAGTAGAGCCTGGTGGCCCGCCAGGCTTATAATACACTGGGAGCAGCTGGATTTATTTGCCTGAAAAGTCACTAATATAGCAATAAATTTTCTAAGTTAGCAACAGTGCAGTGACTATAGTTAACAGCTGATATGCATTTGTGACCAGGTGGGCAGGTCTGCATGTCAGCAGGTGAGCAGTCACAAACTGCTCTGCAGTAAAAATGGTAAAAAAAAAAAAAAAACAGTAAAAGCAATAAAAACCACAAATAAATAAAGAGATGTGAGACTGAAGTGGAGCGTCAACAACTTGAAACCTACGGGCAAAGCTAGAATTGAACATGCATGTGTTAAAATGACCTAGTCAAAGGTCAGACCCAAATCCAACTGAGAATATATGGTAAGATTTGAAATTTGATGTTTGTGCAGTTTGACTGAGATTGAACTGTTTTTATAGGAAGAAGATTATTTTATTTTGGTAGAGCTATGCCCAAAAAGACCAGAGTAGGTCTTACAAAGTATTGACTTGATACATAAATAGTCTTGGAACTAGACTACAAATTCATGTAACACTTTTTAAATTTGTACTAGTAAAATAATACATTAATAAAAGTTATGTATCCTGTGAAATCCCCTAAATAATCTGTCAGTTTATGGTTCTGATGTGACTGAATGTGAAAAAGCTCTTTAAATAAAATAAAGAGAATAATAAAAGCAGAGCCACATTCTGAGTGTGGAGCTGCTGAGGTATTTGAGGAACCAGTGCTGGTGCCATGTGACCCGCCATGAGAGCATCTTATTTTAGAGTGGAGATAAGGTGTTGCCGAGAGAGGGAGGGTGGACATGGCAGACCTCCGCTCCTTTCCCAGGCCCGCCTCTCCGATCCAAACCACAACAACAATCCTCAATCAGAACATTCATCCTGATTCAGAACATTTACTGTCCTCCTGTTCCTGCATCTCTCTTTCTCTGCCACACACAGCAGTTTATTTAGCTGCCATGTTTACATTCCTGCTCAGTCAGCCTCTCCCAGGGGAAGATGACTGGCCCTCAGCCCATAGCCGAGCCGCTCGCTCTCACATGGCCCGGGTCAGTCGGACCGCAGCGGCTACACATGTGTGAAACATGAACATGTGAGTGCAGTCACACAAAAATCGGCCCTGATGTAAAATACGAGATCAAGGATGAAATGATCCAGGATTGGTAAGAGAGAAGCAACGACGAGGCGTGGCCGGAGGTCCCTAATTGGACGGGGCCATAGTAGGACGTCCTGAGCGCTCACTGGCCTCATCATTAGACTGACTGGCTCCTGCGGCCTCCGGCAGAGTGCTGTCTGCGCGCCCTAATGACCCGCTGACTCACTCGCCACATTAGCCCGGCCCAGAATAGGCTCAAATAAAGAGAGATGAGAGGAGGGCGGGGACGTTTGGCGCCCCTGCAGTCATGGAAGACATAACTCTGTGCTGGCTGTGGACGATACACGTAGTTCTAGTTTAATTAGATTAAAACCTCTGTTTTATTAACCTGAGCAAGTCCAGCCGATTCAGGCAGTGGCTGAAATTGCTGCTTAATGAAGACGTAAGGAGTCATAATGAGCTGCGTTTCGATTACTGATGTGTGCAAATATTTGTCTGTTTTCTGCTAATGATGAAAAAAGACAAATTTGCCTTAGTGGTGTTTCCATTACATAAGAAATTAAATTAAAACAAGCCAGTCACGCGATAAGTAAAACAATGGCAGCGATGGATGTAAAAAGTTACATGAATATATTAATAGTTCAGCTGCGACACAAACGCTCATTGTCTATCAGCCAATCAGAAGAGATGTTGGCATCTCAGTCAGGCGCTAGAGCGACAAGCTCCGCCTACTTGGGAGCGGCTACGTATGCAGCGTTTTGAGGAAATTATCGTCTATGATTTTGCAGAAGACCTGTGGATTCAAGGTGACACAACTTTTTATGAACTGTGTGATGCTGTGAGAGCTCTGGTGGAGTCATCTGAACATTGTCCAAACCACCCCCAAAACAAACATCATCCTGCTACTTCTTGTCGTCTTCTTCTTTTCCACCAGTAGTAACATCTGGTTGTTAAGCTCACG
Organism: Poecilia latipinna; assembly: GCF_001443285.1. Lineage (NCBI taxonomy): Eukaryota > Metazoa > Chordata > Actinopteri > Cyprinodontiformes > Poeciliidae > Poecilia > Poecilia latipinna. Next base: position 285,918 of record NW_015112748.1, read on the forward strand.
TGACTGGTGTGATGCGAAAAAAGTTTCCATTGCAGTTTTATCAAATACATCTATGTCATTGCAGCCAAAGAAATACCTTAACCTAGGACAGAAACTTTTTTATCAAAAACCTGAGGATTTTTTTCTTTCTCCAAATTGGCATGTTTCTATCAAGTACATTTATTTTAGTAATTTCAATTTGCGCAATTATTTTGGTTAATGAAAACTCAGTTACTGCCATCATAACCATTTACAGGTTGATCTCAGACAAAAAAAAGTGACTTCCAAAATTGCTTCCTTGTTGAGGATAAATTTCATAACAGGGTTTGTGAGTGAAGGCCTGCCTGGAACAACATGCAGAGCCTGGTGGAGGAGATAGCTGAGGGTTAACAGGGCTGTAAAACCCACATGATGGCCGGACAGAGGACGGCTCTGTTCACTGACCACAGAAGGTAGGAGGAAGCAGCAGTGTGGTACAAGGACAGGGAGCGTTTTTGTGCTGTTACCCTCCCACCGGCCTGCACACACACACACACACACACACACACACACACACACACACACACACACACACACACACACACCACCACCAGCAGAAGACAAGAGATAGCAGTAAATCTCCTCCATCAACACAGCTTCTAAACTAAAAAGTGTCCAGGTCACATTCCAGGTGGGGACATAAGACTGGGTGAAATAATTTAGAATTCCTACAATTTTCCTATTCAAACTTTTGTATTTTAGATTTTTCTTGCAGTTTCTAAAACATTCTGGATATTTCACTGTATACTTCTGACATTGCAATCCATGTACAGTAGCTGGACTTTATTATGTGTAGTTATTTGTAAGCATACAAAAACAGAACTCTGAGCTCGGTTTGGTTTCTAAAAAAAAAAAAAAGTCAATGTGCATTTATCTGTCATTACCTCAAAATCCAATATCATAAATGAGTCAAAGGGGGGAAAAAGAGTTGGGATTTATGGAAGAAAATGAATAAAGGAAATCATTTAAATATAAAGTAAACAGTAAAAACACATTGTACCTAAGGTGCACCAGACATGCAAACAACAGCACTGATACTGTGTTTAAAAGAATCAAAGTCAGGTCGCATAGGAATGTTTTAAGATTCTTAAAAGCAAACTGTATTTCCTACAATATGGCTGTGATTCAACCAGGCTGCAAGAGAGTAAGACTTTCAGTAGATAACATAAAGGCCAAATGAATCACACCAAGATTTCCTGTTCTGTGCTGTGGCCCAGAAGGTTAACAAAATGCAAAAGCAACAAGACAACAACAAAAAGTCACAACACAACAACAAAGTCAACAATGTTACAACAAAACGTCACTATGCAACAATAAGCCACAACAACACAACACAAAGCTACAACAAGAAAAGCTACAACAAACCAACACAGCTAAAACAGAAGTTATGCTAACAAGTTTAGCATACTTTCTGTTTTAGCATAAATTCTGTTGCTGCTTCTGCGTTTTATTGACCATTCTAGGTCACTATAAATCATTAATAAAATATTTTAAAGACAGCTTTTAAAGACAGCTAAAAAATGTCAACTCAACATCATTTTGTTTATTGTTCTAGAATAGTAAAGTTTGATTTATATGATTTCACTAATCTAATTAATATATTTAAAATGCTATTTGAAAGTTGTTTGGTTTCATCTTATTTCTCTAACAGAATTTTCAATGTGTGAAATTAGACGTTAAAGATCAAAAACTGCAGATCAGCTACAAATTTTCAGTCAGTGCATCTTTAATTTAAAAGCCATTTCCTTAATACAAATTTTTACATTATATAAATTTTTATCTTTTCCACCCTTATCCATAGTTGGAAAATGATTCAATCAAATCCCATACTTTTCAGGACTACATAAGAAGCGTGATACCAGCCAGTCTTATCAACCAAAACAGCTGATACAAGCAGAGAAAGCAAGAAATAAAAAGAAACGTGTTGTACGTAAAGTAAGTGCAGAATCAGCCAGAACTACTCCTACCAAATCAATGCTGCATATTGATTACTTGTACACAGAGCTTATGCAACTACACCACTTCAGAGTACAATTATGGTGTAATCACAATCCTCCAGGGCTCTGCCCAGCAACGTGATTGTCCTGTGGAGAAAGAAAACTCAAAGCCTTATCAGTCTACAATTGAAACTCTGGGAGAACTGTCCTCACAGAGACACAGCCGTGTTACATGTTAGCACAGCCCTGTGAAGGCCTCGATGGGGAGAGGTGGCTTTGGGACAACAAGTCGTAAATCTGAAAGTAATTCACGGCAACGTGGAGATGAACAAAATGTTTACTTAAGGCGGAAATGGAGACACAATCATCTTTCTTCCTCTGCTACTCCTTTTTCTCCTGACCCCCCTCCTCTCCCTGAAACCCAACACAGAGCCATTTCCACCAGGACCATGACGTGAGCTCGGAGACGGCCGTGCTTAATCGATAGTGCCAGGTTGCCAAGACGACGTTGATTTCCTGTCGCCGGTTTTGCCGAGTGCCGGTGATTGCACCGGGTGTCTGTTGCACCTGCCGCCCTCTCCTCGCCCCCCTCTCCTGCTCTCCCACCGTCTCATTGAGCTCTCCTCATCCCCCGCCTCCCCACCTAACAGCATATAACCACCGCACACAAAGGGGGAAGACAGATGTACAAAGGCCAAAGCGGATCACACCCCAGATGTTGGCTCTGAACGGTCCAAAACAGGTACAGAGACGGGGCAACCTCAATGAACGCCAATGTCTCGTCGTTCCTTGACAAAGGCACACTTTGACAGCTATCACGTCCACCTTGCAAGATGATGTCAGTGCACCTGGGGACCATTTACTCTTAGCACCCTCCCTGCCCCTCCTGCAGGAGGGGCTGGCACCTCCAGTTTTTTTCATTAATGGAGAGCTCATTAATCGTGTCTGATAACGAGGATGTGGGACAGGGACATGATTAAGGGGATCTCTCTCCTTTAGCTGGGCGCCCTTGGGGATAAGCAGCCCTGCATTTGAAAATGTGTGCATATGTGTGTGTGTGTGTGTGTGTGTGTGTGTGTGTGTGTGTGCACTGCATGTTAAAACAGGTAAAGGACACCCACACCAGCCACTATCTACAGGACATCTGCAGGATAGGATACTACACATGTTTTCCTTTCTGCAGCCTGGGTTGGTTTTAGTCACTTCTGTGCCCACTGAAGGTTTGTTTAGGCCTGTGTGTTCACTCACCTTTACTTCAGCCACTGAGTTTGGACTTAGTTTGTCATAAAGCTATGGGTTAACAATAGAGGCACATGGAGAGGAAGTTTGGATGGAAAACAAACCTCTATCAGAGATCTGCTCTGGGGAGTTCATCAATTAATCCTCGTAGAAATTGACAACTTTCATCAGACTAAGGTGTTTTATGGTCAAGGCTGATGTTTGTATCTAAAACTGTACAAATGGATTGTGCTGAAATGAATTGGACTGAGTTGGACTAAACAACATTCCATGAAACAGGACTGTTTGTCTTAGAAAGTACCTTGACATCCCAGTTGTTGCGAATTGTTAGTATATTCAGAATTTTGGATGTAAAGGTTTACATTCACCTAATAAATGTAGGTGAATATACTACACCTACATCTAATAAACTCTAATGTTTATTAGAGTTGTTAAACTGCATGTAGATTTGATTTAGACATGGAATATAAATCAAACCAAAGAGAGGTCAATTAAGTAAGCTATGAGATTGTTATTATCAAACAGGCCTCAGGTCAAAAAGTTGTTCCCTTATCAAAAAGGTTAAGAACCCCTATTCTAAAGGCCTCCACACCAAAGCAGAGCAACATCCAATTTGTTGAATTTTTTTACACTGGGAAATTCAGTTATGATTTGTCCTTTGTTTTGCTTAAAATTGAAGACAGCATAATATAAGCCAACTCATTTTGTTATTTTTTTAATATACATTTTATGACATCATCAATGTTAAGCTGTTGACAAATTCTGGGTTGTTCTATGCAGGCTGCTAACTCAGAGCTTCCTTGGTAACAAGAGTAGTTTTCTTGTCTGTGATGGTTATTTTCTGTTCAAAGCAAGCAAAGAAAAAAACCTAGCATTTGTTCCCTTTTTCTGTACTCCTGAAAATGTACCAAAATGTGACCCAAAACCAAGGTATGTAGCGGACTGTGGTTTATGTGGACCATGTTATTAAGGGTGCAGCGGTTGTAGAACTGTGAGCTGGCAGTGATTGTGTTATTCATTTATTTTTCCTTTGATCTCAGCAAAGATGATAAAATTCGAGCCCTTTATCACAAGTTTGCAAAAACGTGACATAAAACCTTCCATCTCAGTGCAAATAAGTTTTGCACTATTCATTCCATTCATTTTAACTTGTTTGAAAGCGACATTTTGAAGCATCCAGGGTATGGGACAAATTGATGAGGAAGAGGGCTCAAACTTTACCAAAAGATTTGAAACGGTTCAATATAGATACTGCTAAAGTTTTTCTTCATACTAGTCCTACAATTTAAAGTCCTTTAATAAAATGCCAGACAAAGTGCTGCTTTTTACTCTTTTTTTCCCACTATGTCAAACATAGAGCTGTCTGAAAACACAACACTATTCCCTCATTTACAAGGCATCAAAATCTTTCAAGACAAACTCATCAGAACTTTAGGGTCACTTTAGGATGTTTGTAAAGTGTCTGACTGCAGTCTGGCTACCTCAGCTGGTAGCGTGACTAATTAGCCAGCTAATTTCAGCTTGTCAAACTTCTGCTGATACCCTGTAGTGAGCAGCATGGTGTATTTCACAAAAGAAACACATCAAGCCAACCATACAATTATTTAATAGTTACTCTACAGTCTATACTTTTAAGTTTCAAACTCAGAGTTACAGTTAGTCATAGATAACATCATAGTACATCAAATTTACTTCTAAAGAATCTATTACAGGCATGAAAATCACAAAGAACCCCATGAAAACACAAATATAAGAACGAGACTATACAAAGGCTGATATAAAATTTTGCAGTCTAATTAAAAGCCTGCGATATAACAATGACTATCTGCTTCTTTAAGAGACGGTTTTATGTATTTTCCAGGGTCATAACGCCATTTTAGAGTACAATCAGGTAACTCTGTTACCTTCAGTAATTACAAAGAAAATTTTACTTTGTAATTTAATACTTTGAAATTGAGCCTCTGTCTCTTTAAAAACTTCTGCTCTTTCTGAAGCTCCGCCCTCAGGAAGTCATCAAACATCGCTCCTCTATTAACCCTTTTAACAACATTTTTACCAATGTTGCCCTGACAAGTAACTCCTACATAATGAACTTAGCAGTTCCACCAGATGTTTTACTAATTGCTGCTGTCTAGTCTGAAGGAGCTCCAAGGAGGAGTTGCATCTCGAAGACGTCTGAATGGCTGTTATGGGAGATAACAGGATTTCTCAAACAAAATCAAAGCCACAATCAAGGTATGTTTATGATGAGGGAATAGCATAATATGATGTAAAGCTCAAATAAATTTATTTTACTTAATATTGCTTGTTTAAAAGAGTCAGTGACTGTAATAATCACCTTTCCTTTCTGTAAACACTGAGATGATTTTCTGAAGGTTATTATCTCCTCCCTAATTAACATGCAACAAAAAGCAGGATTTTGTGCCACAGCTGACCTCTAACCAGTGCGCCGTTGCTGGATGTAACTGATCCACAAACACAAACAGGATGCGACTGCATCAGAGCCAGAGAGCAGAGATCAGCCTGTACATACATGAGGGCTTTGTGGCGCTGCCATCGTTTAGTCTTACACTCACATTAAATCCAATCTGTCTGGACCAGGACCCTAATCCCCTCTCCACGGCCACGCAGACACTAATCCTCCATATTTGTATATTAATAGCAAACAACCACTGAGGGGCCTTCCTATATGTTGTGATGTATGTTTTATTAATCGGTTAATCTGCTTGTTGATCACAGGTCTCATCTGTTTGAACGCTGGCTTTAATAAAATGCAGTCGGCCCTGCCTGAGGGATAAGCTCCCTAAGGACGGTGCATGCCTCAATCATCAACAATAAACAGCTTTACATCTACGTTATCTGTCATGGGACAATACAGTTATTAGTCCTCTCAGCCAAGCAGCTTTCCTCAAATAAGACCCATCAACTTGTTACTTCTTGATAAACCTGAGAGTCTCTTTGCGTCTTCTCTGGCTCTGCTTGAGATTCCTTGGCACTAGACTCACGTACGGAGATGTCCGTCTAGACGCTATGTCACTGCCACCATCCTGATTCCACCTTACTGTCAGGGGGCTGCTCGCTTAGAAGGACATTAGCTGCCCGAGTGGGACAGAACGATGGAGGTTGGTTAGACGTTACCACGGAGGCAACCTCACTGCACAAATACAAGATCCTGCCAAGTTTTTTGTGTCCAGTCTGTGGTGTAAATACCTTAATACACTTTAAATAAGACCAAACTATGTAATTTACAAGCAACTTTTCAGCAGGATTTAGACATTTGTTTTAAATAAATCACTCCTTAATATCGATTAAAAAATACTAGTTCCACTGGTAAGTTATTTTACAGGTTTTAATTTAATTTGAAGTTATGTTTTTATGTGCTTAAGACATTTTTCCCAGGTTATAAGTGATATTTCCTGCCAGTGGAACTGGCACAGTCCATCCATCCAACCATTTTCTAACATCCTTGTCCCTACTGGGGTCGGGAGGGGTGCAGGGTGTACCCTGCTTCTTGCCCGGAACGTTAGCTGGAGATAGGAACTAGCACTGTTTCATCAATATTAAGGAATTATTGACTTGAAACAAGCTCATATATCTTGCTGATAAGCTACTTATACATTAATTTTGTCTTATTTTTACTTCGATTTTTGCACTTAGGGATTGGCATTTATTGTTTTGTTTTTTAATTTATTGTGGTTTAACGTTAAAAATTCCAATTAAAAATGCTTGAAACTGCCCAAAACTGTCCGTATTGTTGGTGTTGTTATTTTGCTGTTTTCTCCGTCGTTTGTTCAATGAGAGCATCAATAGATATCAATCAATTTGAAAATATGACTAAATACAGTTGCTGGGTGCTAATAGGTGATACAAATCACACCTTCTCAAAAAAAGTATTTGTGCTTGTGGGGCTATGATTGCTGTGCCATGCAGTTACCTAGGAAAGTAGATAAAAATAGTTCTTATTGTCTCGTTTATTGTTACCACAAAAGTACCACAAAATATCATAAAACTTATAGTTCATATCACCAACCCACTAAAGAAATACTTGGTAAAATATAGTGTTTTTGCAGTGTTCCTCTTCATTGTACTTGAATGTAACTTCAATTTGTATTATTCTGTGCTGTATTAGAGAGACATGTGGCGTAGCAGGCAGAGTTTTATGGTTGCATCAATAAAAATGGCTTCCATGGGGTAAACAAACAAGTAGCTTTTAAACATCTGGTTAGGAGAGATAGAGGGAGAATGATAGGGGGCCCCCAGGGAGACCGGAGGTTTTCCTTGGAGATCTCTGGATCAGAACAGAGGAAAGGAAACTCATCCCCAAAGAAAAAATAAATAAATAATGACAGAAAGTTCACATTCGTGTCAGAGTTAAGGTAAAGATTAGCAACTTTCTCAGCGAATTACATTTGACAAACCAAGTCACCGCTGGATAAAAAAGTAAATAAATAGAGAAAAACAAAGTCTCTAACCATGTGACTCTCACGGGGTAATCTCATGGGAGCATCTCCCCCCTCAGCCCCCACCCCCTTGAGCTCCCCTGATGGACTGTAACAACAGGAAGTCGGCCAGGCCTGCATCATCCCACCACACCCACAGATAACCGCCCCCCCTCCCTCACTCTCTCTACCTTCTAACACAAACACACGGAGGCCGTCCTGGTCACAGACACCTCACCGGTCCCGGGTTAATCCCTTGGATTGCATCCGGTGTGAGACAGAGTCAGTGATGGCACAGAGCCCGCCTGCGACAGGGGAGAGTGGGGCGGGGGGAGGCGAGGTTGAAGGCTGGCAGCAAAACAAGAAGAGGCCGAGGCGGGCAGGAGAGGACTGAATGGCCCTTGTTTATCTAGGTCCCTATGGGAAGTCAGGACACTGCAGTGAATAGGAGCCAGTTAGCAGCTATGGCATAATAAGAGCAGGAGGGGAGGATGGGGGTGATTGGGGTGATAGGGGCTGGGGGGTTATTGAAATTCAAGGCAGACTACTGTCGAGACAAACCACCCCTGCCAGCTGGGGCAGAAACTTAAAGGAGAAGGAAAGTGTTTCCAGACGCTAACAAAAAAAACTAGCTAACAAGGTTTATGGGTCATGATGGTAATGTAAAGTAGTTTACAACACCTACTGAAACTGAAGTGATCTGCTTCAGACATCATCAGTCATGGAAAATTATTAAATAGTGCTTATCAGTTGTCCTTTACAGTGACCCTGTAAAAGTGGAGAAACTTTGTTCAACAATATTGTGTCTGAGCCGGTTATCGCTATCGTCTTATACCACAATTTTAAACAGTTATTGTTTTTAGTAAAGCTTTTTTTTCACTTTGTGCAGAGCATAGAGTAAGGTATTATCTGTTAGCATGGAGTTTGCATATTCTCCCAGAGCATATGTGGGTTCTCACTGAGTACTCTTGACATCTTCCCAAAGTCCAAAACAATGTCAACCTGTGATGATCTGGATGAATTGATGATTTCTGTTGAAGGTATACAACAAAAAGATGGAATTCAAAATAGATATTTCTAGTCTTGTTGTCATGAGCAACCACTAATTATTACTATTATACTAGGTCTACTTAGCAGGCAAGTATAACCCATAACTGAAATTTTTTTCTTTTGTCAGTATGTGACCTATATCTGACTCGTTTGTAGTGGTCTGAACAGCCCAATTCTGATCTTTTCACCTCAAACTTATCTGACTTTTACATCACCTGACTAAACATCCAAACAGCTCCTCTACAGAAGTTGCAGTCAATGCTCTAGAAAATGCCGTTTTTAGTTGTGCTTTCTTTTTTCTTAGCTTTCTTTGTCTTGTTATGATCTTGTGATGACATTGTTGGCTGCCATTGCTCAACAATTTCAAAATCGATCCATAGACGGCAGCGTCCATTATTAATTATTTCTGTACAAAAGAGCACTGCTGTATGAAGTTCATACATTTAATTAGTAGTACAGAATGCCCATGCAAAATAAAAAAGAAGAATTTCAGCGAAAAATTGGAATTGTGTTAAAGCTGCTTTGGACGCAAAGGTGATACCACACTTCTGTGCAAGAGGTGACAATCAGTAAGAGTTTTCTAATTTTAAACTAGCTTTAGCATCTTAAATAAGAGATTAGCATGTGTGTAGTAATGCTAGCAGCTAGCATTACTGCAATGATTCATGTATGTATTCCTTAAAACATAAAACTCTAACGCTGAAAATTACAGGATACCAACATATCCAATTCCAGTTGGTTCCAATAGAGTTGTTGAAAAGTCCAAAAGGTGAAACCCAACAACTTTGTTTTTCTCCGTTTAGCTCATTTAGCTCATCTTTTCTGGGTCTGAATGAATCTAAGCTATCTCTTGACGAGAAAAAGAACTCAGTTTTCATCATTCCATAATAATCAGAGATACACAACACATAGGCATAAACATAGGTATCGGCTGATATCAGTCATTTTAACATGGTTATCAGTTCAATAAATAAGCTAGGTTGATATTAATAACTGATGTAATCCATCTTGTGGCTGTTTGTTTCGGAGGTGGAGTGATCATGTGGTATTTATTTGGTCATATGATGGTGATAGTGATGCAGCATAGGATTGTGGGTAGTTTAACTGAAGCAGAGAATCAGGTCAAGTCAGTGAAGTGGTGTTTTTTCAAGGTGTCAAAAAGGTATTAAAATATATGATAAATATATTTCCAGTAAATATCGATTATCAACTATAACAGCAATTGTATTATTGAATATTGATAAAGGACCAAATTTTCATATTATGGATTCCTAGCAATATTATCCATAACAAAGAGTGTAGTTGTCTATTGTAGCAGATAGCAATCAGTTAAGTGCCGTTCATGGAACGCAGAAAGATTAGACCAAGTGGCTCTTGATTCGAAGCTTGTCAATAAAATAGAATTATTATAATTAACCTGTTGGTCTCAGGTTGTCATTCACAATACAGGGGTGTCAAACTCCAGTCCTCAAGGGCCGCTGTCCTGCAGTGTTTAGATGTGCCACAGGTAAAAAACAGTGGAATGAAATGGCTTAATTACCTCCTCCCTGTGTAGATCGGTTCTCCTGAGCCTTGCTAATGACCTAATTATTCTTTTCAGGTGTGGTGCAGCAGAGGCACATCTAAAAGTCACTAGACTAAAAGTCTAAAAGTCACTAGAGGACCCAAATTTGGGTCCTCTAGTGACAGACAGGTTAACAATGGAAGATTACTTTATAAACACTGGGAATAATAGGTGTGTTTCTGTTTCAAATTAAACTCAAGTTAAACCAACAATTTTGTTTTCATTTTGACTTGTTACCATAAGTGCGGAGGCAGCCTACATCTAAAAGGGCAAGTTCTTTTTTCAAGGTTTTCATGTTTTGTGCCCCCCTCGGTTTGTGGGTTCCACAGCCCCTGATCCATGATGAGGATCCCTAAATAGGCTGCCACAGGTGCCGGGGGGCCGGCAGGGTGAAGGAAGGGGTCGGTGAGGGGATTGGAGTGGGGGTGCCCTGGATGGGAGCAGGTCTGCAGGAAGCCTCTTGTTTTCACAGAGATAAAGGGCTTTCAGGTTGCATCCTGGGCCGTAATCTCTCACGCGCTTCCTGGTTTTGTTCATGGTGAGGTAAGAGAAAATGACAAACTAACCTTCGCCCCGAGAGGCTGATCGATAGCTTCTGATGAGGCAGGATGTCTGCGCGCGTGTGTGTGTGTGTGTATGTGTATGTGTGTGGATTTGAGGAGCAGAAAATGACAGATACAGAGTGCCGGTTTCATTTTGAGCTTTGTTCATTAACGGGCCTTGATCAGAGGAAGATTTATGGCTTCATTTATTCTGAGTGCTGCTTTATTACTGATGAGGATTGTAAAGGTGTGCATAGAAATTCTTCTCTGACCTCTTCAACTGCTTTTAGAGCACAATTAACATTGTTCCAAGCTCTTACATCTTAATTACAGAAAAGATAACACTCCTTCCTTCAAATATAAATCCCCACTTAACCAGTCACTTAGAGCTGGCCTTGGGTTTCGTAGAGATCCACTTAGTAAAAAAATTTGCATAGACGTTTTATGGATAAGTTAGCCTTGAGGATAGCGGGAACCTCAGAAGGACAGCATTCACATTTTTTAGTGTTTTACCGTTCTGAACATCTACCCCACCCAGATCTGCAGCTGGGGGAAACTTTCAATCGTTGCCCGTCTCTCCTCGCTCTGGCTGCAGTGCTGGCTCCCTCATATTTTTTGTCAGGTGTTATTTATGAGTGCTGTATAGCTGAGTTGCTGCATGCCTTCAGCACCTGCTGCAGCCGGAGAGCCCGGGCCCAGGCAGCTGCCGGGGAGAGAAATTACGGGACTCCGGAGGTGGAGACGCAGCGGCATAGTGGGAATTCATACTGGGACAAATGCATGTGTTTACTGGTTGCACCACCGACGATGAGTGTTGCGTAATGTCGCCAGGCAACATTGTTAAGGATCTTGTCTGACTCCGGACAGGATGGCCGTGCTTCAACGACATGTTAGCAAACGTTTTGAGAAAGAGGAGGTAAAGAAGGTGTTGGTGTGTTTTGCCTGGAAACACCTGAATGTTGGTAGGGGTGAGCTAAGCCAGGACAGGTGTGCTAAGAGGAGTTGAAGGTTGCTGGCTCAACACCAGTTTCCACAGTGTCCCTGTGAACAAACACCTGCATTGATACACAGCATCTTCCCACAGAGGTTTATGACGTAAGACCTACATATGGAGACAGCACATCAAAATCTAAAAGGTATAACTGTGACAAAAGGTATGCAACAACCAATAAGTCTTATTCTGAAAATACATCCCCTCCCCCCCGCCCCCAAAAAAAAGAGTATGACACAACTGCAAACCAACTAAGACATGGACATCCAGTTCAGGTGACAGTAGCTCATGCTAACTCTGAACTCAATTTGAACTAAGATGGAAACATGGCAGTAGCAGCGTCATGCTGTGGGGTACTCTTATTCTGTAACCAGTACTGCCAACCGTGTCTAAGTAATTTCTAAAACCATACTTCCAAGAGTGCACCAATTGCAGTTTTCTGTCTGATCACTGATCTTTAAAAAGCCTGACCTGGTCTAGTTAAAAAAAAGTACACTTGAAATAACAGAAGACTAACTTAAAAGTAACTTTCCAGCAAGATAGGAGTTTGTTTTAAGAAAATAATTCCTTTAATATTGATTTTATTGGTAAATTATTTCACTTATAACAAAATATTTTCCCATAAGTGAAAATACTCCTAGTGGAACTAGTACTTTTTAAAAATCAATATTAAGGAATATTATTAATATATTATTAATATAATATATTAATAATATATTAATTATTAATATTATTACAAAAATATTAAGGAATTATTTACTTAAAACAAGCTTTTATTTGCAGAAAAGTTACTTGTAAATTAGTTTTCTCTTCTTTCAAGTGTCCTAAGGTATTTAAAGTAGAAACTAGATTTTGTGTTTTTGTAGTGTTCACAGCAGAGCAAAAGGGGACAGTGGGTGATTTTCAGACCTTTGTGGAGGTAGACAAGATCGATTTCTCATGTGGCCGATCACCGATCACCGAATATTAGGGAAATCGAGCTGATTTATTAGCCCACAGATTTGTCAGAGCACCTCTACTATCTAAACATCATCACATTAATCCAAAAGTATTAATATCTTGCTGATTTAATGAGTTGTATAATTCTAGGCCTAACTATAGTATTTTTTCTGGGGTGCCTCCATCATTCTCCCTCTACTTTTGTGTAGTTCCATGCATGGGGGACCTCAACAAATCACTCATGGGTTAAATGGGGCAAAGTGGATGCTGCATGCTCCCCTCCCTCTTGGTTCAGCCTGTCCATTCTTCTCTCATTAATCCTGTGTGGATGTTTATCCATGTTGACATTCAGCGTCGCAGTCGGCGTTCCCTCTGTCTACCAAACACGGTGACTAAGGGTTTCCTTTTTTCTCTTGCAGCAGCTATCATTAGGCCTGGCTTGTTCAATAAGTTTCCAGGACGGAGTAGTGAATCTGTTAGTCACTGCGGCCCTGGGACGTCACGGCAATGTTGTGCAACTGGGATCGGGATGTGATTATGAATGTGTAGCCCCTCAGGAGGGCCATTATCAGTTCTGTGTGCTATGGAGAGGAAAATCAATATGGTCATCATAAAGGGCTGGCAAAACGCCAGGCTAGGCTGTTTTCAAAGCGCCAGGCATGACAGTGGATTAGTCTTCATCTCCTGTCATCTCGTTTCATCGACGTAGTCAAACACGCTGTGAGACCACCGTAAGGTCAAGCCCATCTAAAAGGCATGAGACATCCAGCATGTAGTGGAGGTAAGACTAAAGCAATCAGATGGTCTGAGCTGGAGCTACAGCAGAGGGTTGTGATGGGAAAAGCTCCTCACCGTGCCCGCCTTCTGCCTATTGTGTCGGTCCGGTCTTTTTCATTAACCGCTCCACTGAGGACCCCAAGGAGGGTGGAGATGGAGGGGGTGGTCACGACGTGGGGACAAGGAGGGGTGTGCAGACAGACCCGGAGGGGCCACCAAACAGATGATTAAAACACACATCAACACACTGCGCACACAGTATTTATCTCCACACGGATGGCAATTTGAACGTAATCTCTCCCTCAAGTACACATGCTACTGAGAGTATCTGTCAGGGAAGAACTGAGGGAGGGAGGTGGTGACTAATATTGGTTTAGGGAAAACATACGAGAATAAAAAGATGTCGTCTCTCTTGTCTCCTCAGTAAGGAGTCCTTTCTGCTCATTTGGTTTAGATTACACAGCTAACTGAGCAAGGATCTGTGTTTAGGGGTCAGCACGTCTTTCTGGGCCACCAAAAGCATTTTTTCGATGTAGATGTTGTGTCACGCCAGGCAGGCAGCTCCAATTTCTACGCCACCAAGATGATCTTTTGCACTGTGAAGGGGGGTGGGCTATTTACATGGCTATTATGGGGTGACTGGGTGAGTGTAAAAAGGGGAGGAGGATTGGGGGGCAACGGTTAGGTATATGGACTGTTGAGAGAGCTGAGGAAGCATAGGGAGTCTCACATGTACAAGCACTAATCATAAATATTAGCTTTGTTAATGCTAAACAAAAACTTTTGAAGAAGTTCAAAAGTTTTCAAGAAGTTTTTGTTTAGCAAAACCCTTTCATAAAGAAGAGTTATCCTAACCCTTCTTTATCAAATGTAAGCAAAATTGGAGTGGTGTCAAATTTTAGCAGTTGTAGGATTCCTCTTTTGTCTTTGGCTACGTGCCATTTCTCCCACTCGCGCTAGACAGGGGTCTTTGTTTTGGTTGTATTTACCCAGAATGCCTTGCTCTGTAGTTCATTTCCTGCTTTTGGGGTGGTCTTTGGTCTGCTTGGCATTCACATGTGCATTTCAGTTAACTTCGATCAAGCAAAGATATATGTTTTAAAGCGGACCAGAGTTTGCTTTTTTGGTCCACCTCATAGTTCAAAGATACATTCACACCTCTCCCAAACGAACCGGACATTCTAGACAAATGAACTAAAGTTTGATTAAAGTGAACTAAACGGGGTTGGTGTGAATACACCTTAAATCGAATTCAGAATATTGATTTGGCCAGTCTTGAAAACACATGTTCAGATGTTTCCATCTGAATGAGTTTTTAGGAAAAATGACTGGGAAAAACTGTCAGTCTTGCAAAACTGCTGTTGCTTGTGAAGATGTTCAAATGGTGTGAATGCTTTTGCATGACCATGTAAACAGGACAGATTAAGAGCCCTGGATGGGACTGTGTTGATATTCAGGTGGAAGCCACAGTCACATTGAGCCCTGCAATGTAAGTCCTCAAGAGGCTTGGAGACTGCGTGAGAGAAGGATTTAAAAAATTCTGCAAACGTTCCACGGATTCCACCCTCACAGGGACCTTTGCAGAAAGAATGGGTCATATGCAAATGGCGTACACAGTGTGGTGGAGAAGTTTCCCACAAGCTGAGTGTGAAAAGGGCTCTCCCTCCCCATGCCGGGCCTGCTGAATGGTCCTTTTCTTCTGCCGCTCAAAGTGTATGAGGTAGAGCAGGCGAACTGCAAAGGTAACTAGGCTCTTTCTCCTCAGGCTCCCCCCTTTACGAAAGCCCCCTAACTCACAATGGTTCATTTAGCCATTCAGCCACACAAACCCCAATAAAGCACATCCGAGCGCAGTTAAGGGGGTTACTGAAACTGACTCGGGGTTTAAACCTCCCTCTTTATGAAGGGAGAGCACCTTTTTATAGGCTAATGCTCTCCTCCTCCATGGGTTAGCTAATCATTAAGCTGCCTCCGCAGAGATGCCAGTCTGCTCGTCCATCACCCGGTTTGACCAGGAAACCTTTTCCCATCTTCACGGATTGATGAGAAACAACTTAGAGGCAACACATAAGAGTGGATGGCTTTGACCGCGAGATGAAATGAGTTGCATATCATACGTCGCATCTGCCAAAGCAGACGCTTCCCCACTTGTCACCTGTTGTACCCCCCCCTCCCTTCCTGCCTCCCCCAGCCCCTGTTCTTCTGCAGGGCACAGGGAGCTCCCACTTTAAAAGAGGAGGGGTCAGAGTGGAAAGGAAGGGAGTGCAGAATCCCCCCGTCATTGAACAGACTTAAACACAAACACAATTGGACATGCTGGAAGCCACACAATGGCACAGAGGGGGGAAAGTGAAGTCATACTCTAAGAACGCATGGGTGCCCAGGTCAGGGGGCAATCAGCCACCTCCCACCTGCCCCCCTTAGCTACTGTGTCTTAACCTTCCCTCCCTGCCCACTGCCCCTCTCTATTCTCCAAAATAAAGCCCTTGCTCTGGAAGGAGGGGAGCGAAAGAGAGAGACGGAGCAAGCGCTGAGGCACTGTGGGGGATTTTCTTCTTACTTGGCACTTGCAGATGCAGCTCACTGAGGAAGTCGCTGAAAAGCTGAGAGATAAATGAAAAATTTCCTCCTCTGCCAAACTCCTCACATGACGGGGGTGGACCCCTTAAATGTAAACAGATGTCTTTTAGAAGGCAGGAGTGGGCAACCTCCTCCATAGTCCTAACGGTTCCCCCTCACCAAGGATACACCACTGTCTCTCACCGTCCTCCCTAAAGCTGAGATCAAGCTGAGACTTAGGTGGAGTTGAGTTTCACCACTGGTAACCATGCTCCACACAGTTACATAAGTTTTCTTTTTTAAGTGCCAGTAGGTTTTCACTGTGTGTGTAGATGTCAGGAAGAGATGAGATAAACATCTTCCTACATTCTTCTAGGCAAAATTCTGTAACTCGTCAAATACAAGAACTACATGAAGGTGAAAAGTTTCCTAGAACAGACGCTTGTTAAGTGAAAAGTAGATTTGTAATTAAGCAATATTTCGAGTTTCATTTAGGAAGATCCATTTGTATGCTTTCCACAACATTTAATAGTTTTCCAGACTCAAATTCCAAGAGTTCTCATTAGTCTCTCAGACAATTTGTGAAGCATAAATCGAGAACTACATTAGGAATGTTTTTAGGGGTGCACTGTAGTTTTCTGCCCAATCACCAATTTATGAAAAGCCTGACCTGTCTGTTCCTTTAGGCAATTTTTTTGTGTGAAAAGTTGCTAAGTTGGCAACTGTTTGGCGACTATTGTTAACCTTGTCTGGATAAAGACAGACGAGACCTGGTGGGCGGGTCTGTCTCTCTTATAGAAGAGCAAAAGGGGACAGTGGTTGATTGTCAGACCTTTGCAGAGGTAGATAAGACAGGTGGATAAGATTGGTTTCTTACATGAGATAACCCAAAATAAGCTAAATCGGGGCCAATTTATTGGCGGAGCTCTAGAAGGTATGGCACGCATTTCTAAAGTAGTCAGATTTCAAAATAAAAACCACAGAAAGTAAGGAAGAGGGATAGATAATTAGAAGGATTGAAGTTAGGATGTATGGATGGATGCACTGCTTATAAAATGGGATGAGAATCAAAATATTTTAAAAGTTCAATTTTCTTTTTTCTTCTCCAGTTTGGGAAAGTACATTATAATAAGTCAAACTCCACATTTTTCCAGAATCTTGTACCTGGCTGCATAAAAGTGTGGAGAACTCTCTAAAAGAGAGCATTCCAGCCTTGTTTATTTTTGCAAAGGATGTTAATGCAGGGTGCATTCCTCTATTCCCAAATCGCTGCATTAAATTACCGTTGCAGAGGATGGTTGCTGCTCCCAATGGAGGTTGGGAGGGGAGGAGAGGTCCGGCTGGGCGAGAAAAGGGGAGGCGACTGGAAACACCTGTCGTTCAGCGGGCTGTTAACACCTCTCTGTTTACAGTCCGGGAATGGAGCTCACCTTGATCTCAGCCCCTTTGTGTCACTCCTTTTACCAGGCAGGAACCTGGCTGAGTCATTGCCTATAAGGACCCGGACTAGTGGCATATTTACAACAAAGCAAGACGCTTAAAAATAGATGAAATTACATTAAGGACCAGAATACTTCACTTAAATGCAGGGAAGTTGATCTACATGACAGATTGTCAGCCTCTCAGAGAAGGGGGAAAGTCCTAACAGCTCTTTGAAGCAAAAAAAAAGGGCAAAGCAACAGAAAAAGGCATCTGTTTGGTCAAAAAAGGGGGACTTTGCATATCAATAGAGCTCTGTCAATATTCCGAAAGGTTTAATAAAACACAGTTAACTTAAAGAAAGAGGGGCAATAAAGAAGATCTAATAAAAAGTTTTAAAAGACTCCGTAAGATGAACAAAAGATAGTTTTAAAGCCCCCATTAAAAGAGACAGAAATAGTCAAATATGACAAGAAAGGAGTAAAAACAGAGCAGAAAAACAATGCTAAGTCTTCTGCTGCTGCTGTCCACAGAAAACTCCCAGGACAGCCAAGCCCGCAACACACAACACCACGCGGTCGCATTTTTCCCTACCCACGGATTACTGTTATAGCAACATGGGCTCACAGTGAGTGAAACAACACCGAAACAGCTGCGTTACCTCAGTTCCTGTGAGTTACACCCGGTGATACAGGCCAACGCATGCCGGACAGAAAGATAGTGAACCCCTTCGATAAAAACAACTTCCTCCGTAAAGTAAATTCACGGGTAATAAAGAGCAAACAATGAAAATTTTACATTTATAGCACTTATTTTAATATTTAACACTGGTGTTATACAAAGATAACTTAAAATCCCCAAAAGCTACTAATATCGCACCTTTTAGGTAAGCGTAGTCACGTAGAGCTTCACAAATACATAAATCGGCGAAATGTAGCGAGAACAGAAAAGAAAAGGGAAAACTGAGCGCGTGTATAGGTTTGCTCGCGTCCGTAGTCCTACGAGAATCAGGATTCCCGTCGCGCGACAGGAGAGGATCCGCTCTCCTTATATGGGCTGCGCTCAAACAGCGCGTGAGATATCCCTCGCTCTCCGGAACCCCGGTCACCCTGTCCGTGTTTTCTGCTGAGCTTTCACTCCATACTTTATAATTTCAACAATAAAATAAAAGTCACTGAATGAAAACACTTTTCCGAAACAATGTGAGCAAAAATGCAAATGAGTTCGAAACAATGACAGCTCAAAACCAGCTTTAACACGAAATAGGTTTTTTTTTTTCCTTCTTAATTTTGTTTTATTTAAACGCAACTGTGGTGTCGTCGATAGAACTAATATAAAGCAGCCGAATGAAAGGCAGAAACGAGGCAGTTTGTCCGCCCCTTGTAGCTCAGCAACAGCCTGTACCTGCTCGGAGTGGACTAAATAAGAGCGGACTAAACAGTTGTATTCCTATTTGTTCCGGCACAACAAATTTCAAAAGCGTTCCAAAACAAACACCTGGCTAAATGTAATGTTGTTTCTTCACCCAAACTGTTTTAAGATAACCATTGAGGAACAACCAGGTAGCGTTTTATCCCGTTTCCCAACAGAAACAGGTCCGAGTTTTACGGTGGGCTTCCTAACTCGACAAAACACGGTTAAAATCAATGAATGCTCCCCGGTTTCTGGTGCTAAATGTTTATTCGGCTGAATAAATGAGAGTAAAGTGAGCAGAAAGAGCTGCTGCGCTCCCAGCGCTGTGAGGTGCGCGTATAACGGTCCCCAGTGCGGCGGACCGCTAGGCGGAGGGGAGAGTCGCGACCCAGGTATAACGGTACACCACACCGCTACTTCCCACCACTTTCAGCGTCAGAAAAACAGCGCTCACACACTGCTGAACTTTTCGGCCAAATTAGCCGGCGACAGAAGAGCCTCCGGAGAGGGAAAACTCCTCGTAGGAAGTAGTTTTTACTCACCGTTGGTCCTCCTCGGGTTCGCCTGCTTTCTGCGCTTACACCTGGGGCCATCCGCCATGATCCTTTCGTTGTGTCTAAATGCTGCCGGAGAGTCACCTCCTCTCTCACCCCTCTCCCCCTCCTCCTCCACCACCACCTCCCTCGCTGCCTTCACCTCCCCTTCTTCTCCGCACCTGGTTTACGACAAAAAAGCTTTACGGCATTACCTTCCCCTGTCTCCCCCAGAAACACGCTGAATGTGGGAGAGCAGAGGGGCTGGCTGTGTACTGTTACCTGCCTTACTCTCAGTATACGTCCTGTGTGTATAAAACACACTGTAGCAATTTTTTTTCAAGGTGTAGTTCTGCTGCCTAGTGGTGGTAATAGTTTTGAATTGTTAGTATAAAAAAGCCAAAACAAACAAAACAAAAAAATTACCCCTGCTAAACAGGGCTGGCCAAAGGTTGTATGGGGCCCTAAGAAGAAATTAATTTGGGGCCACACCTCAGTTTAGTACACCTTTCACAAAAGCCGTAATAAATTTCCAATGCTTTCTTTGTTTTTTTCAAATTTTGGACAATCCAGATGATTGTTTGTCTAAATACCAAGACATTTTTACTTAACATTGTGATTAGGAAAAAATTGTGATTACTCAAGACATCAGTCCATCTGATCAGTAGAGACTTGTTGGTGCTCTCCAGTTCTGTCAAAACTGAAGTATACCTTTGGATGTTCAGTTGTAAAGCAACTTTGAAAATGATACATTAATGTGTTTTCTGTGTTTTCTAGGTGTTTGAAAATGATCTCAATAGACTCATGGTTAACTGGTGTGGTGAACTGATACAATCGGCAGACTCAAGCAAAGTTTCTAGACTTCAATTATTGAACATTAAACAGAAAAGCATTAAATGTAGTCTATTGTGAAATTTCATATTGATAATAACCAAAAACACATTGTTCTAGTCCAGAGGTTCCCAAACTGTGGGGCGCGCCCCCTAGCGGGGACGCCGTGCCATTGCAGGGGGGGGGCGGGAAGCCGTCTGAATGAAAAAAAACAACAACAAAAAAACATGAACGCTGTATGCGCTGGGCTTTTACCTTAGAGTGGCCAACTCTCTGTTATTCCTATGTCAATTTGATACAGTAGGGGCTTCCACACTTCCCATATCTGTGTCCTCTGTCATTTTTATAAGCAGTTAAAACTATTTAATCTGTTGTTAACATGTCATAACCTGTTTTTCCGAGCCGCCTTTAAACACAACATGAGCGCCACTACACTCGCGCTGGGTTTAGGCCTGTGCGGCAGTGAAGGAGACCTGCTGCTGCTGTGCGGAGCTACGCAGGTGTGTGTTAGAATCATGGCAGCAAACCAGCAAAACGCAAAGAACTTTTCAGTTTTCTCCCCAAACTAACAGACTGTTGAGTAAAGCTGTTGGATGCAGGTAATGTTAGCTAAAAGATGACTAGCTAATGTCAATACATCACCTTAAGCTTGTTAACAAGTAGCTTGTTGTCTATGTTCGGCTACGTACATTCATTTTGCCCCCCAAAAAGTCGATTCCCTCCCAGTAAACGCAGAAAATGTTTGGAAACCACTGGGGGGGCCCAGGAGAAAAAGTTTGGGAACCACTGTTCTAGTCATCTGACATGAGATGTTTGAGATGTTCTAAATTGCTAAGGTCAGCTAAAACAACCAGTAGTGATTCATGTTAGCTCCTACCATTAATTTATTTTTCATTTGTTGTCGTATCTCTAGTAATATCACTAAATTATGCAAACTAAACCTTTAAGCAACACTATATTTTGCATACTATGGCCTACTATGACTTCTCCAAGTGATGCACACTAGCTGTTATTCCATTATAAATGTGCGCAATGTTTTTGTGTTGTCTGCTAATGTCGAAAAAACACAATTGCGCAATTGCAGCGTTTCCATTAAATAAGAAACCCTATCAAAATCACACACAAATGTGATAAGTGATTCAAAAACATGCAGTCATCCTTCTCCTACTACTTCCTGTTGTCTTCTTTGTCTTTTCCGGCAGTAGTAACATTCAGTGACTGACCACATGACTTGTGAGATGTGAACCAAAGTGTTTCCATTGCAATTTTGTGAAAACCACTAATTTCAATACAACCACAAAATAAAAACACCTCATCCAAGCACAAAAAAGTGAATGTTTTTGAAACTGGCGTGTTCCCATAATTTATTTTCGTAATTTTATTTATTTTTAATTTTATTTTATTTTCGTAACTGGATGGAGTCCCTTTAACTGGGATGAGTAATTATGGAGTCAATTATTTTATGTTTCATATTTTTTTAATTTCATATTTTCTGAAAATCAGTTTTAAATTTGACATTAAAATTACTTTTTTGTACATGTTTTGTCAAAAACAAATTATGTTGATCTTCTGAAGAAATCAATAAAAAGTGCACAACACTTAAGGGGGTGAATACTTTTTATAAGCATTCGAAATAAGTTTTGACGTGCCATTTTTAAAAGAAACATAAACAAAACAAGATTTGTTTTATAGTGGCTCAATTGTGTCTCAACTGATTTCGATCAAA
Source organism: Poecilia latipinna (assembly GCF_001443285.1). NCBI lineage: Eukaryota > Metazoa > Chordata > Actinopteri > Cyprinodontiformes > Poeciliidae > Poecilia > Poecilia latipinna. The sequence continues at coordinate 307,895 of NW_015112748.1, forward strand.
GCCATTTCTACATTTCTTTTCCTCTTATGTTTTATCCCTATTTTCTTCTTGTTCCTTTAATAACCTATTCATTTCATGTTAAAAGGGTTTTATTTTGTTTTTTTACTAACAGTTACAATGTGCATAATACGTTTTCTCATTTCAGACTGAAACAGCAGAATTGATTTAAGGAGTTTTAAAAGATCACCCAATCCAGGAAGGAAGTTCTAAACATTCACAAACTGCGTTTTGATTATCCATCCATCCATCCATCCATCCATCCATCCATCCATCCATCCATCCATCCATCCATCCATCCATCCATACATACATACATACATACATTTTCTAACACCTTTGTCCCTAGTGGGTTCGGGAGCCATTAACCATGAAATTGTGCAAATTGAAATTCTGAAAATAAATTACCTTGGCAGAAGCACTACAATTTAGGAAAAAAAAAAAAAAAAAGTTTTCTGATGAAATGTTTTTGCGCTAGGATGAGGTAATGAGCGCGAGCACCATGACTGAATTATGAATATATTTCATATACCTATTTACATCTGTTGCTTCCATAATTTTAAGTGACTTATTGCGTGAACAGCTTATTCTCAAGTTATTTTAATTTCATTTCTTATTTAATGGAAACACCAAAACTGTGTTTTTTCGACATTAGCAGAATATTGCACATTTGTAATGGAAAAGCAGTTACTGTTTGCTAATGTCTTTGGCCAACCACAGTAGTCTTTTGTTATCATGGTTAGAAGTAAAAAAATGTGTTTTAATGTAAGTGATAATTAACCGTTGCTGATATTCTTGTATCCAGTTACCAAAACAATATGTAGTTTCCCTTCCTGCCTAACCTGGCAACATGTTTGTGTTTGTATGTGTGTGTGCAGCACAGTGGGGGGAATAAGGCAGCAGACAGAGCACATGTGCGTTAATGAAGAAAGAGGTCATGAGACTGTCATCAGTGATTCCATCCTCCTCGTGAAGAAAGACCCCGCTGTTCTGCCCAGCCACTCTCACAGGCGCAGCGATGAAGAGGACGGCGATGTGCGAGCCCAGGTTCAGACTGCGTCCAATCACACTCATACCTTCACCCGCGCGTTATCACAGCGCTCTCTGTGTTGGTGGAGGGAAAAAAAAAGAAAACACACCCAGGATCACATGTTCTGAGGTGAATTCCTGTGGATGCTCTTACTGATGAGGGCACTTAGTTCACAAACTCACTGCAGAGGGAAAAGATGCTTGAGGACCCATGACTTGTAACAAAAGGAAAGAGGAGTCACAGTTGCTGCCTAGCTTTAGCTCTTCTAGAAGCTGATGATGGTTAATATTAGCGAAGATGAACAACAACCACAGTGCATAGCCTTACACTCAGTCTGACATTCTCACTATAAGAACCTAAAGGCTTCTACACTGTGACTCATGTTTTTCATGAGCAGCAAATTTGACAAATAGCCAAGCTTACTTTTCTTTTTAACAGGTAAAAGTATAGTAGCTTTTACTTCATCCAGTTGACAAGCAGTGCACAGCAACAAGTAAAGGAGGGACAGAGCAGTGCAACTCTATGCTACAGAAAACAGGAAATCAACCAGTCACTTTCTCTGACAGCTCAGTAAACGCTCATAAAAGCCTGTCCTGTTACATCTGATTTGCTAACTAACAAACATTTGGGAAAAGCAACATCAGACTGACAGTCAAACACGGTGGTGGTAGTGTGATGATCTGGAGCTACTTTGATGTTGCAGGAACTTAATTTCTTGCTGTAACAGATGGATCTATGAATTCTGCTTTCTGGCAGAAAATCTTGAAGGATTCTGTGAAAATGGTTATATAATTGAAAATTTCTGTGCAGCTTTGCAAATTTGCTGTTTGAGTGTTTACTTACTTTTCAGTTGTTTTCTCTGTTTATGTTAATCTTTCTGTCTGTCAATTTCTCTTACATTGTTTTTGATGCCATAACAAGTCTGAAGTAACATACCGAAGTGTCCTAGTCATAGTCTGGATGCTCAAAAATCCTCTCATCTGATAAATTGAAACTACTTTTCAAAGTAAAGTGTCCCAAAGCTCCTCGACTGTAATGTAAGATACTAATTAACAGTTCCCCAACACTTAGTGAAAGTTGTTTTTGCCAAGTATTGCCACCGTCAGTTATTAGATTTATGGTGCAATTACTTGATTTGGTTAGACTCAGAAAATCAATTAAAACCTGAATTTTTTTCATTTGTGTGGTGATCTGAAACAATAAACTGCATCAAAAAACAAACAAAAGACATCTGTGAGCTGGAGAAAAACCAGTGTAGGTTGTATTTCTCTGACAATTAAGCAGCCTCAATAAAAAGATTAGAACTGAATGAAAGTGGAAGCGCTTTCAGGAAGAAGTGAACAGTAGTTATTTTGTGCGCGGAAATATTTGACTACCTTTGTCAGACTCTGTGATTTAAGAACTCACACATTCCCTTATGACATAACATCAGCTTGATATAAATTTAGACTCAGAGGGACAATACAACAAAAGCCCTCATTGCTGGACAATCAGCTTATCATTCAGCTACATGTGACAGCATGTATACAGAGGATGGCAGATCTCCTGGGTGAATAATTCAGTAGCAGCAGAGCGAGCGCTCCAGCTCTCAGGGCAGCCTGCCCAGACACAGAGTAATAGCTTTAGCATAAACAACACATCCAAACTTGCTCCAGGTGGCCTCTCCCACCAGAGCAGCCTGCCTGCGAGACACGGAGAGCTGGATGGGGAGGGTTGCCCAACTCTCTTGCTCGGCAACTTTGCAGATGAGAGAAAAAAAAATAGGAGAAAAGAAGGCCCCAGAAACTGCGTGCATCAGCAAAGATCAATGATGAGATGCCCAGCTAACAGTGCGGTCGAAGCGCCGCTTCGCCCAGTGCATGGAGACCTGGAAAAAATGGGATGCATGTCATCCAATGGAAACGAGCATCTTTCCCATTTTCCTTGGATCAAAGCGCTATTAACATGAAGTCATTTTCGTTGCCTCTGTGGAAAACAAAGAATGACGATTCCAGTGATTCGCGAAAGGATCCAAAACCATTCAGCCTTTCACGTTTAGTCACTTACCAAACCCTCATTTCAATGTTTCTGTTGGGATTTTAGGTGGCAGACCAACAGGAAATAATGCACAACTGAGGAAGACAATGACATTTTGGTTCCGATTATTATTATTATTTTTTTAAATAATCGGAAACTCTCTGAGTTGATACTTTGTAGAAACTGTTTTCACAGTACAGTATCTAAAGCTATGAGTATTTGGGGGGTTTCCCTTCATCAGCTTTGCAAGGCTAAATCCTCAACTTCTTCTTTGCCAGATAGATCAAATTTAGTCAGACCAAATGGAGAACAATTCAACCCGGGACTTTGAGTTGGCCATTGTATGCAATTAATCTTTGTTTCTTTCCCTCATGCAAATGCTCCGTCCGCAACCTTTACGTGTTTCTGGTAGAGACTTAATCTGCGACATCGGCATACAGCAGCGATGAATAACAAACATGCTTCTCTTGGCTCACTGAGGGTGAATTTTTGCTTCATGAAGTGATTTGATTGGATGCTGGAAAAGACTATTGCTGTGTTCAAGTTTTGGAAAGGGAGTTGGACAGACAGGCAGAAAGAGAGAAAGAAAGAGAGACAGACAGGAGGAATGAAAGACGACTGAAAGAAACATAAACTGAAATTTAAGTTTGAGAATGAATGATGCTAAAGAACTGGGAACTAAACTGAAGCCACAAACCGACTCTAGTAAAACAGTTTTTTTGTGTGTGTGCATTTTTTAACTAGAGTAAAACACCTGGAGCACTATGGAGCTAGTTATGGTTCCCATAGCTGCCCTGTGACCCCTCTCTTATCTGGATAAATGGGAGTGCACAGAGGGCAATTACAAGACATGGATCTGATTTTGTAAAACCAGCCACCTCACACTAAAGCAAATACCTTGGCTAATGAAGATGGAGGCCATTTTTATCAGGAGTCCAGCTGCAGAGGCGCTGTTCACCTGAGTAATGACATCTGTAATAAAAGCCAGATATTGTTTTAACTAAAGTGGGCCATGAAATGAAATGAAGGGCTGACTCTTGCTCCTCCAACAGGGAGTTAAAGCAGAGAGGAGCAGAATGGAGGGGGCCAAAAAGTGAGGGCTGAGCAGCCATCCTCCGCTACATTAAGGGATCATGCTGCTCCCTGAAAATGAGTATTGATCCTCTTAGGTCCGGGATCGTTTAGGAGATTAATGTGAGTGGTGGCTGAGCTCCGCGGCGCTCCACATGGGATCGGCGGGGATCAGAGAGCGGGGCTGCTGGGGCTGGGCGGCCATAACTCCACGCCATCTGGGCTGTAAGCTGAGAGAACCAGCTGGATGTCCTGCAGGGGGCGTGGCCACAGGGTCGGTGGGGGGCGGGAAATCTGATTGGTCACCCACACCAGAGCTGTCAATCACTGTTCGTAGCGCACGTAGATCAGCATTTCAAATTGAAACCTTCAGACTGAAAAAACTATAAATAATGATGCAAAATAGCTTTCTCCCTTTTGTAGCTTCAAATTTGGGAACGCAGTTCATTGCAATGTAAAGGCCATAACATACTCAGACGTACTTCAGACAACACAGAGATCCGCAAGGACTCAAAGCAGGACGTCTGCGCAAAGGTACATTTTTAGAAGTAAGTACCCCAAGCCGCACAATAAACTGCTTGGAGAGAAACAGTGTCACATACTAACCGGTTTCTAAGTGACACCTTCTCTAGTCACAAGAACACCTTCGTCAGTATTGTAGAATCAGCCACACTACCACTCTGTTGCACTAACAGGTGTGTGGCAGAGAAGATACAGGACTAGGCACCTCGCTAGGTCTTCAGCCTTGCTAGCTAGCAACCACTGGGATTGTGGGAAATGAAGGAATTTGTCAAAAGAAAAGTCTCTACTATAAAATCCTACATGTCCGTGGACAAAGTGCACAAAGTATGTTCGAGTTTGAGTGGGCTTCAAAGCTGAGGTATGTAGCTTTTATAAAAAATAGGGTTTTTACATATCTGTTAATATGTAAAAACATAGTGTTACATGGTGACAGTACATACTGTAGCAGAGAGAAAGGGAAGGGTGTGAGTGGCGCATACACAAACTGATTGACAGCGTTAAGACTCTCCTCCTCGCTCTGATTGGTTGTTTCCAGTTAGCACTGGGAAAAGGCAGAGGAGATTATCTGACTCATGCTATACTGTCACAACATAGTGACAGTTTTAACAAATATGCAAAACTGGAGAGAAGTTAGAGAAAATTGCATTTTTAGTGTGTCTGTGCCCCCACTTGCCCAAGAAAAAACTTCTAGACACGCCCCTGTTGTCCTGAATACATCAGAGTCCCAAACTGTGTCACACGTAGGATGGCGGGGAAAACGGATGAGTTGGAGGAGCGGGGGGAAACGAGAGCGAAAGAGAGGAACAGAAAGTGCAAGAGATGGTTTAGAGGATGGAGCAGCAGGCGATGGCAGTGATCGAGAGAGACTGAACTGCTTAATCTCTCCCAAGAGACGGCAGCTAAATGTGAGGTCCTCCTCCCCTCCTCACACCGCCAGACCAACCAACCAACCCCCAATGAGGCCGGATCCCAGCCAGGCCTCTCCTCTGAATAAAAGATACAGACCAAAACTCTCTTGTTGGGGGTCTTTTGGTGCAACGGATACCATAGCGATGAGAAAAGATCAATTTTAGGGTGAAGGGACGATGTTGGACCCTTTGCCCTCCAATCCCAACCCTACAACAATCTGCAAATAAACACCTCCCGATGCAAGCCTGAGAGTTTTCTCTCTGCGGTCTCCTGAGGTCAGGCTGGCCCCATGGGGGGAAGGCGGCTAAAATAAATATCAGCACAAGCATTCAGCTGCAGCTGAATGCAAGTTGTCAAGACTCTGAATCCCAACAATGCCAATGTTTTGGGGACTGGACGTCAGTCTAAAGACACAGTATTCTTCGCTCGCTTCCGGCGTACCCCCCCCCCCCCCCCCCCCCAAAACCAAAAAGCGAACCACACTTTTCTTCGTGTTTTTCCCCCCCCAACAAACATTTTTTTTA